>NC_134268.1:205168972-205468972 GCF_031893055.1 Leptodactylus fuscus | reverse complement strand
GGAGGCTGGCAAGCTCCAGAGCCCTCCAACAAGACAAAAAAGCCTGGCCCCAGGGGCAGCGGGGATAAACAAATTGCCATCTCATCCAGGATGGCATCCCTGACCTCAGAGGCAGTGTGCTGTCCGTCTCCCAAGCTGATGAGCTTCAGCCCAGCCTGCTGACGTCTCCCCACACCAGTGTTGCAGCGTTTTCAGCTCGTAGCTGGGGTCAATCTAACAGCGGAGGAGGAGGAGGGTGGTGTTTCAGCCCTCCTCCCAGGAATGTTTTGTGGGGAGACAAGTCAGGAAAATTCTTGAAACAGGGGAGAGTTTTGCATCTTTGCCCTTGCTGCCTATGGACATCCCTTTGCCTCTAGCCACCATTTTCCCTGCTTTGCTTGCCTCCACATCCACACTGCTTTTGCCCCTAGACATCACCCCAGTCCATGCCTTAGCTTGTACCCCCAGTTTTTCCTGCTTAGCTTGCCTCCACATCCACACTGCTTTTGCCCCTAGACATCACCCCAGTCCATGCCTTAGCTTGTACCCCCAGTTTTTCCTGCTTAGCTTGCCTCCACATCCACACTGCTTTTGCCCCTAGACATCACCCCAGTCCATGCCTTAGCTTGTACCCCCAGTTTTTCCTGCTTAGCTTGCCTCCACATCCACACTGCTTTTGCCCCTAGACATCATCCCTATCCATGCCTCTGCCCCTAGCCATAACTCTGCCACCCCTGGAAACTCATGGTGCAGAAACTTTGGGAGCTGACTTTGAGGAACCCTTGGGTTTTGTAGATGGAACTCCATCAAAGGTCTGTGCAGCTCACACACCCTGCTCAAGATATGGTATTGTAGGGTTTCAGCGTGTGTGAATGACGGACAACAGCCTGTGTTTGGACAGATGTAGGCCTTGCTAGAGTGTTTTTAGGCTAGCAGCGACTCCTGTGCACTTGCAAAAGTGGGCGCACAAGCGCCGCATTTTCAACAGTAGCTTCGGTACATTTGGGTATGTTTTCAAAAAACTTTGCACCACTAGGTTAGACGTGGGCCAAACATGGAACGTGTTGGAGGCTGGCAAGCTCCAGAGCCGCTACCAGGTTCCAGCCATTATCACAGGCGTAAAAATGCCAGGCCCCAGGTGTAGCAGGGAAAAAAAAATGCCATCTCAGCCAGGATGGCATCCCTGACCTTGGAGGCACTGTGCTGTCTGTCCCCCAAGCTGATGAGCTTCAGCACCGCCTGCTGACGTCTCCCCACACCAGTGTTTTAGCGTTTGCTGCTAGTAGCTGTGGTGGAGGTTGCAGCGTCGTAGGGTTTCAGTCTACTCCTGCCATGAATTTTGGCCTGGGAGAGGAGATAGGGTACCTCAGTTTGCACCCCGGGACCAGACTCCACCACATTCACCCTGCCTGTCCTTAAAGATAAGCAGCATCCCTGACCACAGGCGCTTGTCCAAGTGTCGGTGGTCAAGTGGACCTTGCAGCAAAGCGCGGAACTAAGGGCTCACCTGATGTTGAGTGACACGTGCTGGTGCAAGGCGGGGACGCCACACCTGGAGAAGTTGAGACGGCTAGGGACGGCATAGTGAGGTGCCACAGTTGCCATCAGGTCCGGGAAGGCGGGAGTTTCAACAAGCCGGAACGCCAACCTCTCCTGGGCCAGCAGTTTAGCGATGTTGGCGTTCTAGGCTTGCGTGGGTGGGTGGTTAGCGGTGTATTTCTGCCGGCGCTCCAATGTCTGAGAGATGGTGGGTTGTTGTAAAGAAGCGCCTGATGGTGCCTTTGATGGTGCAGGAGAAGGAGATAAGACAGAAACAGGGGAGGATGAGGGAGAAGTCAACAAAGTGGCGGAGGCAGATGAAGTGATGTCCTGGCTCGTCCTCTGGAGTGCATCGCCAGCACTGTGAGCAGAGGCAGTGGCATGAACGGCGGGCGACGTTTGTCCTGCCGTTGCTGCCTGCCACTGATTCCATTGCTTGGATTCCAAATGACAGTGCATTGAAGTGGTGGACAGGTTGCTCTTCTCAGGGCCCCTACTCGATTTCGAGAGGCAAATTGTGTAGACGACACTATATCTGTCCTCGGCGCATTCCTTGAAAAAAACTCTACACCTTCAAGAAACGTGCCCTCGATGGGGGAGTTTTTCTGGGCTGGGTACAAAAGGGAACATCTTCGGACATTCCGGGTCTGGCCTGGCTTCAGCGAAGCTGTTGACCTCTGCCTCTAGCTACCCTTTTTGGTGCTGCACCTGCCTCAACATCCACACTACTTTCCCAGCTTGACATCCGCCTTGTCCAGGTTGGGTCGGTGTCCTCGTCGTCCACCACCTCCTCTTCCAACTCCTGTCTCGCCTCCTCCTCCTGCACAATGCGCATGTCAACTGGCTGCCCTGACAGCAACTGCATCTCATCGTCGTCAATGAGGGTGGGTTGCTGGTCATCCGCCACCAAATCGACCGGAGATGGAGGAGACTCTAGTGTTTGAGCATCTGGACACAGATACTCGTCTGTTAGGTCCGTGGAATCGCGAAATGGAGGGGCAGGTTGCAGTACAGTCAAAGGAAGGGAGAACAGCTCTGGGGAGCAGGGACAGTTGGGGTTATTGTTCTGGGAAGATTGGGAATTTTGGGTGGAAGGAGGACAAGACTGTTGGGTAAGAGGAGGTAGAGGCTGACTGGCTGGTGGACAATGTGCTTTAAGCGTTATCCGACAGCCATTGCAAGACCTGTTCCTGGTTCTCGGGCCTACTAATCTTTGTACCATTCAGCCTAGTTAATGTGGAACTTTTGTGCAAAGCGCAGAACTTAGGGCCCGCCTGATGTTAAGGGA
Source organism: Leptodactylus fuscus (assembly GCF_031893055.1). Classification (NCBI taxonomy): domain Eukaryota; kingdom Metazoa; phylum Chordata; class Amphibia; order Anura; family Leptodactylidae; genus Leptodactylus; species Leptodactylus fuscus. The sequence continues at coordinate 205,466,166 of NC_134268.1, read as the reverse complement.
CACACGCTGGTACAAGGCTCAACTCACCCTAAGTGCCAAAAACACTGCTGGTGCAAGGCTCTACTCATGCCAAGGGCCTCATTCTCTGCTGGTAGCTCAGCTTAAGGTCCTGTAACTTTGTTTGGAAGGGCTCATGTTAAGGGCTAGAAAAGTGAATTTTGGAAGGTCTTACCACATCTCACACACACACACACACACACACACACACACACACACACACACACACACACACTCAAAATGACAGTTAAGGGTGAGGGCTTTTGGAATTCCCATTGCCTATTCCATTTGTGGTTGTCATGGGGAACGTGATTTAAAGGGGTGGTTGTTACTGTTTGTTGAGCTTAAATTGGGGTTTGTGTCCATCCATTTGGGGAGTAAAGAAGGTTTCCAGGTATTTTCCCACTTTGATAGAGGTTTTTTTGAATGTGGAAAGTGTGTAGTTGTTAGGCAGTGATGTTGGGGTAATAGAGGGTCTTTGGTGTGTTAGATGCCCCCAGACATGCTTCCCCTGCTGTCCCAGTGTCATTCCAGAGGTGTTGGCATCATTTCCTGGAGTGTCATAGTGGACTTGGTGACCCTCCAGACACGGATTTGGGTTTCCCCCTTAACGAGTATCTGTTCCCCATAGATTATAATGGGGTTCGAAACCCGTTCGAACACACGAACATTGAGCGGCTGTTCGAATCGAATTTCGAACCTCGAACATTTTAGTGTTCGCTCATCTCTAATAAAGAGCGATATAAATTTATTTTAATTTTTTTTGCCACTAATATATGAAATTCCTGAAAAAAAATAACTAAATGGACAAGGAATCCGCCATCAACTATCATGGCCGCTGAATTATACATGCAGCTTTTTTTAGACAATTGTTTTAACCCCTCATAGACAGGCACCTTTTAGCATTTTTGGGTATGTGTGGTCTTAAAGGGATTCTACCACTAAATCGCTTTTTTTTTTGCTTTAGATGTCGGAATAGCCTTTAGAAAGGCTATTTGTATCTTACCTTTAGACGTGGTCTTTGCGGCGCCGTTCCTTAGAAATACCGGTTTTAATCGGTATGCAAATGAGTTCTCCGCAGCAATGGGGGCGGGCCCAGGTGCTTAAACAGCAATGGGGGCGTCCCCACTGCTGCCAGAGAGCTCTCTCCAGCGACGCCTCCATCTTCAGCTGTAACCCCGCCTCTTCTGTCTTCCGTGTCGGTCCAACCTCCGACGCCTGCGCAGAACGCTCCTGTATTGAACTACAAGAGCAAGAGCGGCCTCCCAAAAATGGCAGCCAGAGACATCAATTTCACGATTTTAAGAAATGTCTGGTCAGTTTCTTTGAAATGATGAATTAATTTTTTAATTCATTTAATTAACACCAGTGACTGATGGTTCAGCGGTCTCTTCCATACAATGAATGAAGTGTATACACACCACTGTATTGTCACATGGTATAACGCAGGCCTTTAAAATGTGGAAAATTTCACCTTCAAAATGCTTTTAGACCTGGAGGACCTGGTCAGGGGCGCGAGCGCTGTAATTGCAGGAGGATGGCGCACAATTGGCAGGGCTTATTATAATCATTATCATCTACAAGGTGAATAAAATGCTGCTGCTGTGTCATGGAAAGAAAATGCCAAGCTCCTCCAACCCCCTCCAAAGCGGCACTAGAGGCGAACACAAATGGAAAACATGTGCAGATGTACAATGATATACATGAGACAGTGTTACCTATATTCAGTCCTGTACCAAGTGTTAGCATTTCTACTTCAATTCTGCAATAAACTGTTCCTCTGCTAATCCTCATGGATTTGTACAAATTGACAACCAGGTTTTACCATTTCCCTTGGTAACCTGTCACCAGACCAGAAAAGTACAATGACCTACATCATGTGATCGGCGCCATCACCCTGAGCATTTTAGGGTTTTGTATCTCTAAATCTGTTCAGGTATTCTGAAGATATAAGCCCTTTTACGGTTGATGCAATTTAGGGTTTAGTAGCCACAACCAAGATTTGTTTTTTTGTTGTTAATTAAAAAAATGTTTTTAAAAAATAAAAGAGAAGCTTTTCTATGTTTTTTTTTTTTTAAATTTCCCCCTGTAATATGTGGATGAGATTAACTGAAACCACATTCAAACGCTTTTTTTTTCCCCCTAGGGTGTTTTCACAAAACGCTGCTTTTCTGCAACGTGGGGGTTTATCCGGGACGTAGTCTATATTTACATAACAGTTGTAAAAATAATAATAAAAACAAATAAATATATATATATATATATATATATATATATATATATATATATATATATATATATATATATATATATTTCCTATCCTACAAATATTATAAATGTGAAAGTTTGTGGGTTTGGATGATTGTGGGTTTGGATGTTTGCTCCTCAATCACAGCCAAACGGCTGAACGGATTTTCAGAATTTTCACACAGGACTACATATTGGTCAGGAAGGAAACATAGGCTACTCTAAAAGTGGGTCACTCACCCCAAATCAACACAGCGACCGTCAAAATAGGTAGTGAGGTCACCCAGGGGAGTTGGTATGTGTAGCACTGGTGGGGAACGTTGTCGCGTGCCGCAGCCAGGTACCGGATGCCGTGTCTGGATGGGAGTGGCAGGCTTCGGTGCGGTACGGTGAGGAAACTGGCTCGGCGATGCCGCACATGTGCAGGGAAGGCAGACGTGTGCGCGGGGGAGTGTGGGCCTGTGTAAGTGGTGATTGGCGCAGGGAGTGAGGGCGGCGCGGATGAAGTCGCAGGTAATGCGGGTACGGTATATACATATGGAAAATGATTGTTTTTGTACCGTGTCAGCCAGTGGGTAGGAAATATAAAAACATATAACTTGAGTCTTCAGTAGTTGATACTTTCAACTACTGAAGACTCTCAAGTTTTTCGCATAAAATATATATATATATATATCTCAAATTAATAAATTAATATTATATACATATATTTTAATAATTCACATGGCCACCTTAATTTCATTGTCGCTGAATGGGGGTCATTTACCTGACCGACATTTTGACAGTCTGTTGTTGGAGACCATCAAAATATAGGCCATGCTCTATTATTATCCTTCTTCACAGATCCCTCTATACAATGTAATGTATGAGGGATCTGTGAAAATGGCCGCCCCTCGACAACAAAACGGTCGTGTAAATTAAGGCTTGAACTCTATGGTTTAGTCAAAGGAAATCCCTTTAACTTGAAAAAAAAAATTTGATAAAATTTTAAAATAGAATAACAAAAATAATAATAATAATAATAATAATTTAAAAAATCTGTAAATATGATGTATGTTTGTTTTTTTTCTTATTCACACACACAATAATGTGATGCACATCTGGAGGAACAAGTTTACCTACATCGCACAGATGTATCAATAAGGAATGAAGAAAAAAAAAAAAAAAGTAAATTTTTTAGTTTTAATTTAAAGAACTCCAACCTGTTACCCTCCCATCCAGCCGCCGTCATTGGGGATTCTGATCACATTCTGCCAAGAATTAAAATCAGCTTTGAAAGGCCTAATTTGGAGCAACACATTGACCAAAATATTTTAATTAAAAATATTCCGAGTTAGTGGCAAGCCTAATTACAGGAATAGAAATAGGGCCTATATTGTCATGCAGGTCACTAGGACTCCGTAGTAGGTTTTTCTCAAGTAAATTGACCAATCCAGGAATAATAGCGCAGCTGCTAAACTGCCAGTCTTGACATGTAAATCAATTTAAAACCAACAAATGCAGTTGCTACTTCCATACTTATTATTAAATTGATACCTAGTGTTATTTGGAGAGAGCTGGAGAGGGAGGAGAGAACGGCAAGAAGGGGGAATAAAAAAAAAATTTAAAAAAAATTTATGGATTCCAATTCTAAATGTTTTTATTTTTTGAGCAGACGAGAAAATTTAATTGCTAGTTGGCAAAAAGGAAGAAAAAAAAAAAAAGTAAAAATATACAAACACATTTTAGAGAAAAAAAAAAATAAAGCCTGACTTTACGGAATGAGGTTTTGGGGTCGGCCACACTCATCAGTTTTTAAAGTGGGTTTTGGCCATGCGGGGGTTAACCCGGTATACATTTAATGCATTAGATGCTTAAGAGAGCACTTTACTCAACAATGTCGGCTGCTCCCTGCAAACGTCTCCAAGGATTAATCCGTACAATCAATTCCCCATTGATTTTACTATCAATGAACATCATGGCCCGCACAACTGTCAGTTTTAAAAGAAGATAGCTTCCATTAAAACCCACTTTTGGAACAGAGGCTGAAAAAAAAAAATAACAGAAATCATTTAAAAATAAATAAATTGTAGCATAACCTAGTAATGAAATGTATGCAGTGTGCTGGGTAAAAATGCAGTGTAATGGGGTGTAAAAAAAAAATTAAAAAAAATATATAAAAAGATCATATAATAGACCAGGAGAAAAAAAAAAAACAACAACAACAGTAATGAATATCAAAAGGGTTGTCCAGCAAGATTTAAAAAAATAAAAAATAAGACAGAATGGTTGGAAAAAAAAAAAAAAAAAAAAAGTATTGCTCGCTTCACCATTCCCCCACTGCTACTCTTCTAACACTTTCCAGGCCCTCCATTGCTCTCTACTTGCTTGTCCATCTCAATACACTAGAAATCCCACTCAGCCAATCACTGATGGACAAGGATTACCACTATAGCCTGTGATTGGGCGAGTGATTGTGTTCTGTGAATTGTGGAAAAACAGGAAGTAAAGAGCAGCGCGGTACAGGAGCAGGAAGTAGAGAGCAGCGCGGTACAGGAGCAGGAAGTAGAGAGCAGCGCGGTACAGGAGCAGGAAGTAGAGAGCAGCACGCTACAGGAGCAGGAAGTAGAGGAGCACGGTACAGGAGCAGGAAGTAGAGAGCAGCGAGGTACAGGAGCGGGAAGTAGAGAGCAGCGTGCTACAGGAGCATAAAGTAGAGAGCAGCACACTACAGGAGCAGGAAGTAGAGAGCAGCGCGGTACAGAAGCACGAAGTAGAGAGCAGCTTGCTACAGGAGCAGGATGTAGAGAGCAACACACTACAGGAGCAGGAAGTAGAGAGCAGCTCGCTACAGGAGCAGGAAGTAGAGAGCAGCACTCTACAGGAGCAGGAAGTAGAGAGCAGCGCGGTACAGAAGCACGAAGTAGAAAGCAGTGCGCTACAGGAGCAGGAAGTAGAGAGCAGCACGCTACAGGAACAGGAAGTAGAGAGCAGCACGGTACAGGAGCAGGAAGTAGAAAGCAGTGCGCTACAGGAGCAGGAAGTAGAGAGCAGCATGCTACAGGAGCACAAAGTAGAGAGCAGCGCGGTACAGGAGCAGGAAGTAGAGAGCAGCGTGGTACAGGAGCAGGAAGTAGAAAGCAGCGCGGTACAGTAGCAGGAAGTAGAGAGCAGCACACTACAGGAGCAGGAAGTAGAGAGCAGCACACTACAGAAGCAGGAAGTAGAGAGCAGCACGCTACAGGAGCACAAAGTAGAGAGCAGCGCGGTACAGGAGCAGGAAGTAGAGAGCAGCATGCTACAGGAGCACAAAGTAGAGAGCAGCGCGGTACAGGAGCAGGAAGTAGAGAGCAGCGTGGTACAGGAGCAGGAAGTAGAAAGCAGTGTGCTACAGTAGCAGGAAGTAGAGAGCAGCACGCTACAGGAGCACAAAGTAGAGAGCAGCACACTACAGGAGCAGGAAGTAGAGAGCAGCGCGGTACAGGAGCAGGAAGTAGAGAGCAGCGCGGTACAGGAGCAGGAAGTAGAGAGCAGTGCGCTACAGTAGCAGGAAGTAGAGAGCAGCATGCTACAGGAGCAGGAAGTAGAGAGCAGCATGCTACAGGAGCAGGAAGTAGAGAGCAGCGCGGTACAGGAGCAGGAAGTAGAGAGCAGCGCGGTACAGGAGCAGGAAGTAGAGAGCAGCGCGGTACAGGAGCAGGAAGTAGAGGAGCGCGGTACAGGAGCAGGAAGTAGAGAGCAGCTGTCAATACTATATGCCTTATTTAAAGGATTTTAGCACAAGAAAGCCACAATAAACACTGCTCATTGCCTATCCCTGGAGGAACTTAAGACTAAGAAATTGCTGTCCACTCCAGACACAAACCCTTTAACAATTCCACCAACATGCAGCACACAATTTCCAATTCCATGGCAATAACACCAACAGTCTACCATTTCTCTGTTATTTCTCCTAGAAATGTATGAAGAAATGAACAATTACGTGTTATGAGTTGGGGGTGCGTCCATATACAAACTGACACCAATCAAAGCCGCCGGTATCAGACTGTGTAGGGACACACCCCCTTGACAATGTGAAAAGTAATGCCCAGTCGTCAGTTTATTCTTACTTTTCTATGAGGAATAAAAACTGGAACGACAATGCACAGGTTTAAGAAAAGATGTTTCAGAATTATTCCAATTATTGACTAAAACAGACATTTCAGGAGAGGTGACAGGACCTAAGGTGATAGGAAAGGTACAATATCACTGCGTCTATGATACTCAAGGGCAGGGTCACACTACTGATGTTACAGAGGACCGGTCATGTTTTTCTTCACATGCAGTTTTATGTATCTCTAGTAAGCAGACAGTGTGCCGAATTCCCATTATGTGCCCTGGGGCTGGAGATATCTGCCCACTGTCGGAATTGCGTTCTTGACAGTCTAGCCGGGCTGTGAGGATCGCCCCCTCCTGACACTACTCGTTCATAGCCCTGTACTGTCAGAGGGGGCGTCCCTTACTGCCCAGTGAAGACACTATCCTGTGCGGAACATCCCCCTGACTGTACTCTACAGGGGGATGGGGGGCGTTATTAAAAACATATAAAAAATAGAGACATTTGTTTATTTTTTAAGGACGGCCACAAACGTCTGGTATGCAATGTTTTTGTGCCCATCTTTAAAAAAAAAATAAAAAAATTTCTTTTGTACATACACCTCTATGTAATTTCCATTTGCGGCCTTTTTTAGGCATCCATTCACCAAACCTGCTAAATGAATATTAAAAAGAAAACGGAGTCTTCCAATAATAACTCTACTTTTTATAGGTTTTACGGCATCCAAATAGCTTGTATAATAGGCCGAGCAGTGACTGATATTTTTATGGATACAGTTCCCCAAGGTAAAAGGATTTTACTTCGTATAGACTCGGTGACTACAATCAAAGTGAATGCTCAGTATTGTTCACACTGGGCCAATAAATGCAAGAAAAAAATGTAAAAAAAAATTAAATTAAAAACCGAGATACAGGATAGGGAGAAGAGAAGGCTATCCTATCAGGAAGGTCTTTTCAAGATTATTTAGCTCCTCCAGGTAGAGATTGGTGTGCACGTTGCTGAGAGGCTGAGCTGCAGTTTTGGGGAATTTTTTTTTTATTTTTTATTTTTTCATAGGGTTCAACAATGTGACCCACATGCCCAGGAAAGGAGCGAGGCAGGATTCTTTACATTGTTAATGCACATGGGGGGGGGGGGGGGGGAGCAGCTCGCAGAGTGCACACTCAGTGTAATGAGCCCGGACTGCGGCACACAACTGTAATACACGGCACTGCTATACAGAAGCCTTTCACTACACAAGAATGTAAATGGGGGCCGAGAGGACACAGACGCGAGATCCGAGCCAAGTGGGGGGGGCCGAAACTCAAACATGACACGCTCAACACACATCAGCCTCGAAAATAATGGCAAAATTTTTAGTTTTTTTTTTGTTTGTTTTTTATTTTATTTTTTTAAAGCAAGTCAAAATCTGAAAAATAACTTAGTAGCAGTAAAGACTGTTTCGATATAGAAAATTTACCAGCAAACAATGAAGGTTTTCCTTTCGGTTTCCATGAGTAACACTGGCCAACCATATTTAGACCAGTATGAAAACTGGTCCTGTTGTCTCTTGGATTGGTATTTAAAGAGGACCTTTCATCAGATTGGGCACAGGCAGTTCTATATACTGCTGGAAAGCTGACAGTGCGCTGAATTCAGTGCACTATCGGCTTTCCCGATCTGTACCCGGTGTAAAGCGCTATCGGTCCCGGTACCGTAGCGCTTTACAGTCAGAAGGGCGTTTCTGACCGTTAGCCAGGGACGTCCTTCTGCCCAGCAGCGCCTATCGCGCTGTACTGTGTGAGCGGGGAGGAACGCTCCCTCCCTCTACTCACAGTGCTCGCCCATAGACGAGTATTATCAGGAGGGGAGGGGGCGTTCCTCCCCGCTCACACTGTATAGCGCTTTTCCCGGGGCACAGATCGGGAAAGCCGATAGTGCGCTGAATTCAGCACACTGTCAGCTTTCCAGCAGTATATAGAATTGCCTGTGCCCGATCTGATGAAAGGTCCTCTTTAAATACCAATCCAAGAGACAATAGGACCAGTTTTCATACTGGTCTAAATATGGTTTATCAATATGGTAGGAAAAGTGTCCAACGCATCACAACAGCTTATCAGAAAAGAAAGATCTACAATAATTGGATTTTACAGACAAGACAGACCATTATTCCGTCAACTAAACTGCCAGACAACGGCTATTGACTGCTCCCCCCACCATACACATGCACCCTCCTGAATGATAGTGTATGTCCACTGAAAACCAGGAGAGTTCATTGGAATTCACTATTTCTGATACCTCCCCCCCCCCCAACTTCATCTGCGGAGGAGCTTGTCGGACACCCCCATACACATAAGATAACTGACTGACTGCGCCTAAAAAGCAGGTTCTTTTCCTTGGGCCCTTGAATTTATATATTTGTGATGTGCTAAAGGGAGTCTGTCATCAGAAGGCAGAATATCACTAGCCCGGCAGATAGATAGGTTAACCTCTACTAACTCCTACTGTGTTTTCGCCTTGTGAATTGCAGGCTCTTTCCAATACAGCACCATTGTTGTCAATATGCAAGCGTCATGGTCATTGCTCCAAATTGACAAAACTTTGACACAAGAGGGTAACACTGTTTGATTTAGGGGACCCTAACCTATTTATTTGTAGAGCGGGGCAATTGGGTGACTCCTTTTAAGTTTACTTACCATGTAGGGACATGTGTTTCATTGACAACACATCTTCCATCCATTTACGACCATGGTAAAACAATGGCGCAAATATTACAAATAAATAACACAACATACATGCGGTTCACACGAGACAATGTCACACCAAATAAACAGCTCTGCTACGTCTGTGTATTCCGTGTACCAGCAGGTTAACTCACTTTATTCAATATCAACATATAAGAACACACCCTCTTCCCTTTAGCAGACCTGCTATTTTTCAGCGCCCCCCCTACTCGCAGACTGTATCTTATTACATCCGAGCCAGCGGCTGCCATCACTAGCCGTAATAACATTTGTCGGATATTACAATCCGTCCACATACAGGTGGCAGAATGACAAGAGTGACACTACAGCCGCGCACTTTATATGGGGACTGATACATCTCTTATATAGAGTTTTCTTATGGCTGCGGTATCAGATATATAAAATGTTATTTCATGATAGGAGCGTTATTTCTATTACAGGAATTATTAATAAGAATTGATCGATATTGGACATTTGTCACTTTGATTTCCGTACGAGCCAAAACCTTACCAATGGATGAAAGATACACTTTTGTAATGTTTCTTCAATCCTGGAATTGTACAGGTGAATAGGAGACACTTTATAATATATCATATTAAGGACACACTTATTCAGCAGCTCTTCTCCTCCTCCTCCTCATCTTCACTCAGACTGTTTATTTATATAGAGATCTGCTCTGTATTCACCAAACACAATGCAGTCTATGGAGAGGGGAGGGAGAGGAGGAGGCGGTTTATTGATTATTGCCCCATTCTGTGCACTATTAGAGTTTCTCTCAAAACATAACCGTGTTAGGCTGAATCAGGGGCATAACTACCAGGTAGTAGCTGCCACAGGGCCCAGGACATTAGCGGGCCCGGGAGCAGCTGCTACCAATGCAGATTTTTTTTATTTTTAAAAGGACGTTACCTGCTGGAGAATCTCCAACAGGTAATGGGCCCTATTTACTGAAGCGCCGGGGGCTGTCTGAAGATAGGGAAGAGAGGAGCTGCCTCCTCCACAGTCCATCTTTTAACAGTAGTGAAGCCAGCAATCACAATTCACTACTGTACCCAAGCAGAGGCCGCCTGCTGTCCGGGCCCCTGCATGATGACAGTGGGCAGGAGAGACTTCTATCTCCTGTCTGCTGTCCCCAAGCCCCAATACCTTGTGCCGGCATTTATCCTAGTAGGTTATACGACCTCTGTCATGACGTTGAAGGACCTTTAACCTACTAAGACAGAACCAGAGTAGTGTGTGAGCGGAGCTAACCGGAGTGTACAGGTCAGTGTACAATGGGGGGAAAGGACTGAAGGCTGTCTGTGAGCAAGAGGAGATAATAGGGTTGAAGACTGTGAGCAAGAGGGGTAAATGGATGTGTTTTTTGGCCCCCCATTGCACATCCATTTACCCCTCTTGCTCACAGTCTGCACCCCCGCTTCCCCCCTATGTGAGCAAGAGGAGGGAATGGGTGGTGTAGGTTGTGTGTGAGCAAGAGGGGTACATCGGCGTGCAGGCTGTGTGTGAGAAAAGAGGGTGACGTGGGGGCGCAGGCTGTGTGTGACAAAGAAGGGGGAATGGGTGGTGCAGGCTGTGGGTGAGCAAGAGTGGGTGGAATGGGGAGTCTCCCCCCCCCCACCCTCTTGCTCGCACACAGCTTGCACCCCCATTCCCCCTTCTTGCTGATACACACGCTGCACCCCACGTCACCCTCTTGTTCACATACAGTCTGCACGCCGATGTACGTTTCTTGGGGGACCCCATGTCAAAAGTTCACCACGGGGCCCCGACATTCCTAGTTAAGTCACTGAGCTGAATTCCCACGTGGCGTAAACACCAGGGTTTTGTCATAGTGTAGAGGACCACAGCAAAAACTATGGCATTTTATAGTGTCGGCAAAGTGGGTGGGATTTGCAAAAATTGCAAAAAAAAAAAGCAGTGGAAATGCTGCAATTTCCAAAAACACAGTATGTGAATTATACCTACGGAAACTGTGACGTGTGACCACTGTGGATTTTTCCGCAGGGCTTTTTTGCTGCAGCCTGCTACATGGGACCTTGGCCTTAAAAAGTTCCCTGACAAAGTGTAGCAGAGATAGCAGATGCAGTTATTTGAGTATCTTTCCCGGTATCCTATCACTCTCCCTCACTCTCTATGTAAAAAGTATATAATAAAAAGTTTATTCAAGTTATTCATCTATACTATTCATTTATGAGAAGCTGTTTAATAATTTGGAAGGCCCCTTACAGTAACTTTCATCAGAGGTCAGCCAAACTTTGGTCTGGTTGACAGCTATTACTCCCACACTACCCTAGACATGCATGCTCATCCGGGGCAAGTGTGGTCATGGTGGAGAAAAGAATAAACCACTGCCACAAATACCAGGTGCCCACTCCTCCATTCCCCTCTGCATGTAGGTAGAGAGGTGATGGTCCGGCCAACTTTACCTTAATAAGAGCTTTGGGCGCTGTTCACATCCTATATTTAGCATCCATTAAGCCGATCGGTTTAACAGATACAAAAATATAATGCTGATGGATGGACATCCAAAAACAGCATATGCTACACTTTTGTGCGGTGCATCAGTATTATGAATAATTTGCCAAGTAGGTGTTACTATTCCCTTTGCAAAGAGGTGTCTCCCTCTCATTCTGAGCCCGTCAGCCCTGATTGGACACTGAGTGTGTAGGAACAAGCCCCCAACGGTAACACCCACTTGGCAGTTTATAAACTTCTATTAGGAATAACAGCAGCGTTCTCCGGAGGCCATGTGTAGCTGTTGTATTAAGAGCCTGCCCATACGCAGTAATGGATCTATTCACACAACAGTTGTTTTTTTTATATATATGGCCTGTGTGACAGATCTTTTAAATAAAAGAACACGCCGTTGTCCGGGCCATTTTGACATATCCTTCAATAGACTCAAGTCCAGGAGGAATCTGTGAAAACTGGTTACCCTTGGGCGCACACTATGCTATGAAAAAAGTACTTTCATGTGAATATGTACAACTCAGGGTTATAAGAAAAAAAACCTCCAAAATTGTTATAATGCGGGGGAACAGAATGCATTATTTTTAAATAAAATACACGTTAGGATGGGCAATGGTGACCAACTGCTTCACCCAAAGTGTGAGAAGGAGCTATCGGAGATCCTTCCACCCAACCGCGGTCAGACAACATAATCTACATCGGGCTAAGTGGAGATCACTCCGCACAGAGAACTAAATCATCCTGAAATCTTTCTTTTATCTTCCTAGTTGCTATGACTGCCAGTATATCTCTATCTGCTATGAGCTTGTATGTGTTCTCTCCTGTAATATATTACTCTATTATCTATGTTGCTGAATTTCCCCATGGTGGGACTATTAAAGGGGCTCTATCAGCAAAATCATGCTGAAAGAGCCCCACATATGCGTGAATAGCCTTTAAAAAGGCACCGTAAATGTTATATTAAACTACCCCCCCCCCTCCGTTTTAAAATAAAACCCTAAAAAAAGAATGTGATGTACTTACGCATCATGCACGCTGGGCGGGCATTCAGGGTGCGCCGTCTTCTTCATCCCCGCCTCTTCTTCCTCTGACGTCCTCCGGTCCCGTTCTCCTCCGGCGCTCGCGAACGGACACTGATATAAAAAAAATGGCCTGGGCGCCCGCGGAGTAGCCGTAGTAGAAGCTGCATGCTACTGCGCAAGCGCCCAGGCCATTTTTTTATATCAGTGTCCGCTCGCGAGCGCCGGAGGAAGACGGGACCGGAGGACATCGGAGGAAGAAGAGGCGTGGACGAAGATGAAGACACACCCTGAATGCCCGCCCAGCGTGCACGATCCGTAAGTAGATCACATTCTTTTTTAGGGTTTTAGTTTAAAACTGGGGGGTAGTTTAATATAACATTTACGGTGCCTGAATAGCCTTTTTAAAGGCTATTCACGCATATGTGGGGCTCTATCAGCATGATTTTGCTGATAGAGCCCCTTTAAAGGATCTTCTTAAATATTTAAATGAGACATGAGACATACTATTACTCTTTACTATGGCTACAACTTACAGAATACCTCCTGCTATCCTCTTGTATAGGAGTAAGAAGCTTTTGCAAAAAAAAAAAAAAAAAAACTCCTTTATGGTGTAAGAGTATAGTAAGGTGGATATATGAGGAATATCTGAAGACAATGTAACACTCCCTGTGCCAAATGGAGCAGATACACAGTGTATACCTAGGTGCTATGAGCTGTACCAATAAAACGCACGCTCAATTTCCTTTCCTATTATTCCTGACAGGTTTCATTAGCGGTGCTAAAAAGAAATCTGCTTTTTTTTGCATTGGGAACCTGCGCTTGTACACGCGCTCTGTCGAGCCATCGTGGCTTGTGTCAGTGCCAACGGCTCGCTATTAAATTACACGCGCCGGTGTTAAAAAAAACAAAAAAAAAACAAAACAAATAAATAATACAAAAAGTTCTATAGAATAATTCATTCCCTATCTGTTAGGTTGTTACATGGTCAAGGGTTAACCATTGGTGTAAATGGAACAGGTTCACTAAACTAAGACTAACCCTTTATGGGCCACTGATAAAAAAAAACAAAAAAATTCTTATAAGATTTTTATACACTTGTAAAAATTCAAAACAATCAAAAACTTCATGCAGAATTTAAAATTTTTAATTAAAAAAAAGTCATGGTAAACTTCCTTCATCTCAATGTTCTGCTATTGAGATCTCCAGCCAATGACTCGGATCCCATAAGAATTACAAAGTCAGCATGGATCTCTACCCCATACACCGCTCCATAAAGGGTCCACCTAAAATTTTTGTTGTTTTTCACAGAAAACCCTACTCTCCTTTTTGCAGAGGGGATAAAACGGCCCGAGCCCCGGCAGAAATAGCTCCGATAGTTATGTATTTATTTTATCTCAATTACCAAAACGGCCCAAAAGATTAAGTGTTTATGGGGGATTACTGCTTGCCTCCAGCCAAATCGAGGCACAAGGCCAAAAAAAAGGAGAGAAAGTGCTGTATAATAAACCAATAAAGGGCGGCTGAAGTTGCGTGTTAAAATAAAATGGGCGGACGTCGTAGATGGGGTGAAATCGGTTTCCACCTTCTGATACACGTAACTCCCATCGCTCCGTTCTTCGCAGTGTTTTGGAGAATTACACAACGGATAAGAGATGAAAATCTAATGTGAAAACACTGGATATAGAACAAAAGCACAAAACAGGTTCCCCGCAAGGTAAACAGCGGGTCGTAAGTCTGGTACATACAAAATAACATGTTCTAGAACTTACTACTATATCTAGAAGACTGAAGCTATGCTACGTAGGAAGTGATACAAAGTAACCCACTACAATAAAATAAAAGTTTTATATAAAAAGGGGGAGTTCTTGGCACTCCAAGAGTTAAAGGATTTCTCTTACAATGACAGGGGGATCGACACTTTGGATGCCATGAAATCCCATCAGGGTTTCTGAAACTCTGCACAGGATGATGGATTGCACTTTGTAGGGTCTAGAACGTGCCTTGTAACACGGACTGGACCCGCACGGAGATAATGATCTGCTGGCTTGGCAGGGTTTAAAGCGCACACTTCAGCTTGTTCTCCCTTTTGGGTTGTACGGTGGTGTAGTGCCAGGCGTCATGGCCAAAAAAATGTGTCTAATGAAGTGTCTGAGATGAGTAAATAAGAAAATTAATGTTAGCAAACAGCTGATATTAATGCAGTGCTGAGAGTCTATGAAGGATTTGGTTTGTTGCCCATGCCTGTGTGCCTGTAGCGATGTACTAAGCCCCAATCTCATGCCTTTGGCAAGTGTAAACACTGGCTTCTTGGGAAGAAGCGTGCACAGGTATCCAGAGATGCGTCCTGCCTTAGTAACAGGACTGGGAAAACCTTAGTGTAAAACACCATAGTCACACATTGCAGCTTGGCAGCTGCTTTGCCATGTATTTTTTATATCTGGGGTGAGGAGGGGGCTTAAGGTATAAAAGGAAAGAATACTACTAAAACGAGTCAGTCAAAGGTCATTTTAACACTGCATCAAGCATGGAAAAAAATACTGTGAACGTGGCCTTACACATAAAATACATCCAAACCTATGAAACATTTAGAACCTTAGGTAGGTTACAAAATATCAAAATACAAAAACATCATTCAAAAACATTCTTGAGTATTAAGATACAATGCAAAAAAAATTGCACAGTAAAATCAGACTGAGTTTTAGTACTAGAGTAAGCGTCCTAACTTTGTAGCCATTTTACATCAACCATTGATACTAAATTGAAAAAAAAAAATCTAATAAAAATAATAAAAAATAATAATAATAATAATAATAATAATAATAATAATAATAATAAACAACAATGCAGACGCAAGCAGTCCTTACCTCGCTCGTCGCTCCTCATCTTTTAATACTTCATAGATTGCAACCAACTAGAACAATAGAAAGTAAACCAGTGTTTAACCAAAAAATAAAAAAAAGTTCTACGATGACTACCAAGGTCTAAAATTTATAGAAAAAATAAAAAGTCAATAAATTTTTTAAAAAATTATTCACCTCTATATTAGAAATCTGCGACTAGATCACTAGAAAATTTGACTATATAAATAAAAAAAAAATAAAGCAAAAAGCCAAGAAAAAGTGGATAATGGCTCCCGAGCGATATTATGGCCTTACTTGTCTGAACTGAGTCTCTGCATTTTCCTCCTTATTCTTGTCGGGGTGCAGCGTTAAGGAGAGCTTGCGATAGGCTTTTCTGATGTCAGCAGCTGGAGCATCCTGCAAACAAGAAGAAGTGGGAGGGAGATGAGGGAACACAAAGCAAACTTTTGTAAAGAAGCTGAAATTCCCAGAGCCTTGTTAAGATGTAGAGATAGCCAACCAAGCACAGGACCTAAGGCGATGTAATTCGAGACATCAGGGAACAAGCTCCAGAGACCCACATGAATGAACAATTATTCAGCCTAATTTCACTTTCTTCCCAACTTCTCCGAGAATATCATATCTTACCCCTTGTAAAGCAGATATTATTTTCTTTACACTCAGAGACTTATTAACCCGCGAATCTTTACAAGACATACAGACAACTTAGGAATGCCTGGCTTTCATCCCCCCATAAGACAAAGCTAAGAGGGTTACATTGGAGGGTTAGACATTGGATTTTACTCTCACCGGTCAGGGTGGCTTGGGTTTCCTTGAACAAAAAAACAGAACTGAAATTCCACATGGAATCTATTACTACTGTATATATTAAAAATACAAAAGCATATGCTATACGATATAGTCGGTATTTATTTACTATACAAGTCGGAAAAAATATCTGAAAATATTTAGTAAATTAAAAAAAAAAATTTCCTGGCAGAACTGGCCCTTTAAAACGATTTTACAACATCGGTTGCAATGCTTAATTTTATTGCCTGGCTTGATATGTGTGTGTGTAAATACACATACTATATTTTATATATATATATATATATATATATATATATATATATATATATATATATATATATATATATATATATATATAGTATTTAGAGAGATTTTTTTTGAAAAAAAAAAAATACTTAAAAAAATAAAATCCTAATGAAGCAATTATATATAAATATTTTTTTTTTTAAATTATGAATTTATTGAAATTTTTAAATATATTTGAAAAATCATAATTAAAAAAATTATAAATATTAATATATAATTTTTTCATTAGGATTTTTTATTTATAGATTTTTTTAAATAAAAATTTTTTTTCAAAAAATTGAATATAAATTTAAAAATTACATATATTCTAGCTAGGATTTTTTAATTTACAAAAAATTTTTATAAAAAATTAAAAATAAAATATATTCTAAATATTATTATTATATTTAATTAAGCACACAATTTACATCTCAGACTATACATTTACTGATCTGTTACTAGATACCGCATACTAGTAAATGTTGTCATGGCCTACAATAAAGCATGTGCTGGGGTATACATTGTAAAACACACACGTACCGTCCAAACCTGTAAGTAAAATCTGATCAGACTGTGGACGATTTTCCATATATTTAATCTCCCCACTACGTACAATGTATATCCAGTATTAAATCCTTACAAACCCAGCCAAACAGTTCAACCATTATTAAAAGCAGAAAAACAAACCATGTTATTGCTCAGGGGAATACACAGGAGTAGAAAAAAAAAAATTTAAAATTTTTTTAAAAATTAAACTATTGGTAAACTATTAGTTTTAGGGGGAGGGGTTAATAAAAAAAATTGCACAGAAATATTTAAGGATGAAAAATTGATTTCACACTGAAAATGCAAACTCAGGTGGATTTGTTCCTCGAAAAGGGAAATCCAGTGAAAAGGGATCTGGGCGCTCGGCCTCCTGCTGATTTCCATAAAGAGCGCTCTGCTATTCTGTAAACAGCACCCAAATTCTTTTGCCAACACTCAGATTCCCATCACATTCTAGGCAAAGACCCATTGAGATCTGAAGCCAACTGGTGTTGTAAAGATGGTGCCATAGAAATGAACAGAATGTCACTGGCTCTTCCATGTGGATACTGAAACTAATACAAAATCGTTTCTTCATGACCATGACGTAATGGAAGAACATCCGACTACAGCTGTAACGAGTCACAGAAATTACACAGCAGAGCGCGCAGCGAGCCGGATACCGTGATACAACCATTATTTCATATTTTCTTTTCTGACATATATAATACTTAAAATTTGTTCACTTTTTTTTTTCAACATGAAATCTACTTTCACTCGTCTTAGACTCTACAACCTGTTGATGGGCTTTGTTTTGGCACAGTGTTGCAATCTACATCAATCTAAATAAATAATAAAAAAAACCTCCTTATCCACGTGCCAAAATACTAACAGAGGACGGCAATTTTTAACAGTATAAAAATTCCATAATTTGTCTAATTTCAGCAAAATCCACAAAAACATAAAAACTTAAAATATACAAAAAAACAAAAACCGATTATAACAAACACTAAATGAATCTAAAATTTCACCTGATTTACCAAGAAAAATGTTCATCAGTGGCAACTAATACTATAAAAAAGGCTAAACTTTTATTTATTTAATAAAAGAACACACTTAGGGGGAAGAGCAGAGATTTATTTTGATACCATCGACAAATGTTCTCCTTTAATAGGGTTTCCATTCAAACAAAAAACATATAGAAAAAAGTAAAAAAACAAAACAGAGGGTATATAAGAGGCTCGCAATGACCCCAATGATAATTAAGTATCAGGCTATTGTCTCTCTTCCAGCCTTACGGATTTTGGATTATTTTTCCAGTCCCTGATTCTATTAGAAATACCTGCGCGATACATCTCAGAAGTTCGGCCATCTCTTTTACCCTTTCACTGCTGAAAGCGGTATAAAGACGTGCACGCCTGTAGAAGTTCTCTCCATTATAACCCTACGTTTTAATGGACCATTGAGATGTCAACATTTTTAATTTCTTTTGGTTTTAACCACTCTGATATTACAATTATTCGCACGTCATATAACGGACTGACAAGACACCTAGGACCAGTGCTAAAGGTTGTTGGTCCGATTCTTTGACAATACACACATAGGACTGTGCGCATCCTAAAATCAAAGTCATTTTTAGTTACGATTTTCTACGGCCTTTTTGGACAATGTAAATAATACAAAAACAGCTTTTTAAACAATCCATATTTTAAGACATAAGATGCGAGTCTCCTGTGTTGCAAAACTTCCATTTACCCCTCAAAAAAAAAAAAAAAATATTGAAGGCAAGGAATATGGTATATACTATATCACTGGACATCACTTTTATTGGAAGGAATATGGTAGTAATAAAATCTCTACAATTATAGCCACCAAAAACTCAAGGGAGGGATCAGAAGTAGCGTGAAACGGCTCCTGATTTATTGATAATTATTTATTGATCATTATCCTACCAAACAATCAATAGGGAAAATTTAAGCAGAGTTTGGCTATGGGAAATAAATTTTTAAAAAAAGCTAAAAAAAACAAAACACTACAACAAAAAGAAATCAAAGTAGTTTCGTAATCTTTTCTTACAAAAATATTTTTATAGTTATTATTATAAAGTAAAGATGCCGTAAAACAATTATTTTTATTTTTCAATATTTTGCAGAGAATGAAATGTCATAAAATTCATTTTTAATTTCAATCCATTCAAATTCTAGAATTTTACACTGTAAAGCTAAAATAAACCAAAAATAAGTAACGATTGTCAAATTGCTGTGACAAAAAATAAATAAAATGAGAATTTAGAATTTTTTCACTAGTATCAAAAATATTTTTAGGGTTATGACAAAATTATAAATGTATACTCAAAACTAAGAAAATTAACATGCGCACAATTAATAGGAATTACTTGGAATTTCTCACTTTGCCTATAAAGTGATGTCAATTCTATGTTCAATTAAGACGTGTTTTTGTTTTGTATAGAAATTTCTTTGTCGTAACAAAAACTTTGTACACAGATAAGTTGATATTTGACAAATAAATATTTGATTTTAAAAAAATAAAATAAAAAAACAAAACAAAAACCAAAGCACTCTTCACAGCCCAGAAGGTTGTGTAAAACAGCTAGCCCTGAATGACATAAATGTCCTCCCTCCTTATGTAGGAGACGGGAGGGGGTGTGCAATGTTTGGAAGTGCTGAAGCTCCATCTAGAGGCCCTTATTTTAATATAAATCATCCAACTCCAATACTACAGTAAGGTGATCATTGGGAAAATGTGGAAATTTCTCTAATCTGTCTGATATTATTATTATATATACACAGTATATATATATATATATATATATATATATATATAAACTATTGTAGCATTGTATAATTTATACTTTGTTAATGGAGTTTAAAAGGTTTTAATATTTTAGTGTCATGCAGATTTTCGAAAAGCCATATTTATAGCAGCAAATATAATAAATGATACATTAAAAAAAACATAAGGAAATACAAGTCTTTTCACAAAGATGACATCCAAAAAAATACTGAAAAAAAAAAAAAACCCACTCAAAGCTCAAGAAAATAAAATTAGGAAGAGTGCTAAAAAGTTAAAAATTGCATTATTTAATTTTTTTTTTATTTCATATATATATATATATATATATATATATATATATATATATATATATACACTCAAGTATAAGCCGACCCCCCCTAATTTTACCACAACAAAGTGGGAAAACTTATTGACTCGAGTATAAGCCGAGGGGGGGAAATGCAGCAGCTACTGGAAAATTTCAAAAATTAAAATGGTCGGAGTTTTTGGGTGCAGTAGTTGCTGGGGAAGGGGAGGGGGTGTTCTGGTTGTCTGTCTGCCCCTTCCCTGAGCTTGAGGACTGAGTTTTCTTTCCCCCACTTGGAATTCAGTCTGGCTGACTATAGGGGATCTGCAGTGCTCCTATTAACCCCTTCCCTACGCAACAGGAGCACTGCAGATACCCTATATTCAGTAGACCGGGCACTGTCAGACACAGGGATACCTATGTCATTTCCTACTGTTATATGTATTCTAGGGAAAGGAGGGATTTACAACTTTTGTTTACTTTATTGCTTTATTATATTTTTTTAAAACTACTTTTTTTTTTTTTCCCCACTATTTTATGGGAGATTCTATACATTACTATTGCGGCTGGTCATAGACCCCACTCCCCAAAAAAAAAAAAAAAAAAAAAAAAAAAATTATATATATATATATATATATATATATATATATATATATATATATTTAGTTAAAATTTGCATTTAAAAAAAAAAATTATTAAAATTAAATTGGTTAAAAAAAAAACGCAGCAAAATCTGCGAAAAAAAAAAAAAAGCTGCATTTCCACAATGTGGGGCCTTAGCCTGAGAGAGAGAGAGAGAAGACGGGGAATCGGTCCGTATTTGTAGGGCTGGGCAATCATTAACTAAATCAAAATTGCGATTAATTGGGCATTTCAGATCGATGATGAATAATGGAGATGCTTTAGGCCACGCCCCTTCTAAAACCACACCTCTTTATGGAAGAGTACGTGTCGAGCAAGATAATGTCTCCAAGTTTAATGGGAATTTCTGGGACTGAACGCCAATGGCCTATAAGTGGGGGTCCGCACCCAGGAACCCCAAAAGGTCTGCAGTTGCCGTGCTCATGAGCACAGTGGCTTCCTGTGTTGATGTCATCATGTTCAGTCGTCATATGGTACAGCTCCAGCTCCGTGTCATTCAAGACAATGGGGCAGAACTTCAGTACCAAGCAGAGCCCTACAATGTATGGTGCTAGGCTTAGTATCTAGTGAGGAAGCAGTAGTGCTCGACCTAATGATACAGTGGGGCAGATTGATTAAGCATGGTGTGGGAGGCTTAAAAAAATTAGCAATTTTTTTGAGCAAAAAAATGCAGCTTTTTCTCCATTCTGCACTGCCCACATAACTTTCCCAAAAAGGGCTTGTGACGAGGGTGTACAGGGACATCAGCCCCACTCTATATCACAAATCGTGCAGGTGCCCCCTCCTCTGGTTCAGGTCGTTTTTCATAAGTTTGTCCTAATATCTTTAAACAGCCAATCGGTAGGGGGGTCCTTGGTGTTGAGCCCCTCACCGATCACATACTGATAACCTATAATAACATAGCAGAAAATAGAATTTCTGTTGGATTTTGTACATATGTATTACATAGTGAGCCCTACCCTAGCTGACTGCACGTGTTGTGGAAAGGACGATATGGAATATTGGATTTTAGATTTTTTGCCGCAGCTTATTCCCCTCTTCCTACTGTACGCACGCACACTTAGCCAAACCGAATAGGTACACATAGGTGGATTGAGAAGGATAAATGTAAGCATAATGAGTATTTAGACACCTCATGGTCTCAAGAGCGAAATGAAAAATTTAATCGCCAAGATGGGGAACCCACTACTAAAATATTCCACAATACTAAAATATTCTGCAATATCAACAATCGGCCATAACCGGGCGCATTCAACAAGAATAACCTGCGAGGACAGGAAATAAAGCAGATGGTATTTAGCAGAAGAAAGGTGTGAGGATGGGCCGGGAAGTCTCCTTCAGTAATTACAGGAGCCAATCCAGGGAACGCATCCGGCATAGAAGGTGCATTAGCTTTGATGGATGCGGCCTGCAGTCATTTATCAGAAATGGTTCTCAAGTGTTCCCAATGAAGCGCGCATCTGAAGACATCACAAAGAACGCCCTTTTACCAATTCAATCCTGGAAAGAAAAAACCTGCAGAATTAAAAGAATCCGCCGAGCTTGTTTCCCCGTTACAACGTATCAGTCTGTTAAAAGGAGTCAATAAATTATACAGCTACCTAAATTGTGTAGACCGCAAAGGCGGCCATTGTTTACATTTAATGGAGACACGGCTAGGAGACTTGTCTTCGGGCCATCATTTAAATAACTTGCCCTTCCTAGAGTTAAATGAATTACAGATTAACCTGTCAATGGGAGAAGATGGAGGGGAGAAGGAGGACAAAGCCGTACAGGCAATATCTACAAAATGAAGGAAACAGACATGTTGACATAGTCCAGAGAGGTGGGGGAATCCTATCGCTGGTTACCAAACGTACAACACCAGGATACTACAGGCAGAATGATAACCTACATGATTTCTGGACCTGATCGTGCGGACATATGGGTGCAAGGATCTCACACAGAGGGTTCTTGGTTATATTGCTAGTCTGTCTCTATACTATCAGCCATGTCAAGTCGATCATGTAGCCCCTGCCAAAACCATTTGTAGGATTTGCTCTTTTCACAACCTTAAGTTCACAAAAAATGCCAGTCCATGTCCTCACCATCTCCCGCCTAGACTACTACAACATTTCCTATCTAATACGCGCTCTTCTACCATTAGCCTTGCTAGCTGGTTTTTCCACCCCTCCCCTAGTTTCTCTTCTGTCAGCCATACACATTAGATAGCCATCAGCCGAGAGCTCTCTGGACAAGGCTCCCCCAAAAAAAGATGTTTGGCCGAGTGGTTCATGTGTACTAAGGTGGGAGAAAGACACAGTCAGACTCCTCTAGTAAGGTGTTATCTGCCTGCCAACAAAAGGATCAGATCCCTGAAATCCACCTGTCCACTCATAATCTCTCCCAACATGTGCATTCGGGGAGCCCCTATAACCCACAAACCATTGAAATTGGAAGGTTTGGCAGATACCATGCAGGCACACTACACAACTTCTATAAAGGCCCATGGAGAGAGGGGCCCAGGGCTCATGATCATTTCCTGTTTCTTGACCCGATCATCTTCGCCCACTTCCCGATTCACTGTATTTCCATGCAGTAACCAATAAAGAGAGCAGAGTGTAAGGAGATTTTTACAGGTTCCACTGGGTTCAGTGGTTGCTGTATTACAGTAATTCCTATGCACGGAGCTCCCCTAGTGCTGGATGGAGGCAACAAGTTGTATCAGAGCTGTACAAGGGAAGTACCGTATATACTTGAGTATAAGCCGAGTTTTTCAGCACAGTTTTTGTGCTGAAGAAGCCCCCCTCGGCTTAGACTTGAGTCAAGCAAAAAAAAAAAAAAATTTTTTTGGGAGGAGGGGTCTATGTATAGAATCTCCCATAAAATAGTGAAAAAAAAGAAGCTTTAAAAAAATACATAAGTTGTAAATCCTTCCTTTCCCTAGAATACATATAGAAGTAGAAAATGACTGTGACACACATACACATTAGGTATCCCTGTGTCTGACAGTGCCCGGTCTACTGAATATAGGGGATCTGCAGTGCTCCTGTTCCATCAGGAAGGGGTTAATAGGAGCACTGCAGATACCCTATATACAGCCAGGCTGAATTCCAAGTGGGGGAAGAAAAAAAACCCAGTCCTCAAGCTCAGGGAAGGGGCAGACAGACAACCAAAACACCCCCTCCCCTTCCCCAGCACCTACTGCACCCAAAAACTCCGATCATTTTAATTTTTGAAATTTTTCCAGTAGCTGCTGCATTTCCCCCCCCCCTCGGCTTATACTCGAGTCAATAAGTTTTCCCAGTTTTTTGTGGTAAAATTAGGGGTCTCGGCTTATATTCGGGTCGGCTTATACTCGAGAATATATGGTATATGGAGGCTGAGTCATACAAAGAAAATCAAAATGATCAATTTTTGGCACCTGGACATTAAAGGGGTATTCCCACCTCACATACTCAGCAGTCTTCACTCTTGTAAAATCTTCTTTCTTCCTGGTTTCTTGCCTCATTTGGTGGGCGGGGTTTCACAGGCAACCTGCCGTTTAGCTCCGCCCCAAATTCGCGTGTAGCCCCGCCCACCCATATTGGACTATGAAGTACAGGCAGCAGCAACTCCATTCTGTGTTACATACAGAGACTGCCTGTCTCTGCCATAATGAACACAATTGAATTCGCTAGCCTGATAACTGGGAGAACAGAAGAAATGAAAGCAGCTCCTCTATCTGAGTGCAGGACCTAGGTCATGTGGTGTAGACACAGGAATAGCTAGATACACAGGTTCGCTCCCGTGCACTTAGCCCCTCCTCCCCCCTGAGAGCAGCAGATACATCATTTGACTCAGGAGCAGCTAGGTCAGGGCTGTGGCCACAAAAAATTGAATAAAGTAATATAGTGGACAAACAAAGGAGTTTTGCTGAAGCAGTGTATTTAGGAAAAGTCTTACATCCACATTAACAAGCAGTATAGATAGGATCCTTGTGATGGGACTACCCCTTTAAATTGCGATTTACTTCCCAATTGTGCCATACTTGCCATTTATCTTAAAAGCGGGCAGAGAGGGATTGGGGCTTCACACTCAAATTTACTGGTACAAAAAATGGCTCAGCCTCTAGCTGGCGTAGATTTCAATTTCTGGTAGATTACCACTTGAGATCCACCAAATTATTACTTTTACCACATTAGCACATTTCCCATTTCTTTGGTTTGTTTTTTATTCCCCACCATCTAAAAGCCATAATTTTTTTTTTTTTTTTTTTTTTTTTTTTATAAACCGCGCCGGTTTGAAACGCAAGTGGGCATGAGATTCACATGAATCTTTGCACCTTAGTGTGAAATCCGAGACTAAATTTCACTTCTATCCCCTCTTTATTTTTCTCTGCCTTAGGCCGGTTGCAGACCACCATTTGCTTCTTGCCAGCAATGATTTAAAGGCATGGGTGGTGTACGGGGAACATGCGGATGTCACCCATGTGTTTCCTGTTCTTCCGAGGCCCCTATAGGAGGGCTGAACAGTAGGGCAGGAATAGGACCTGTTCTATAGTTTGCAGCCTGGATGGTCAGGCCGCACACATGACCATGTAATTCACGGACATGTGTATGAGTCCATAGAAATGAATGGGTTAGTGTGCTATCCAGAAAAGACACGGACAGCACACCGATCTCGGCCATGGTTGTCTGGAAGAGGCTTAAACCTGAACACTGGAGAAGGGTCTTTTATAATACAGGGAAGAGGAGGCTGGAGAGGTCACTCCCAGGCACTATAAAACTTTGAACAATGGTTCTGGTGTCATATGAAAGAGGAGATTCCTTCATACGACTCCAGGATCACAGTCCTCCCTGTATTATTTCCAGAGATATCACCACCTGATAACACAGGATCAGTCGCATACAAATACAATTGTGTGTAATCTTTGTTTCTTTGAAAAATAAGACATCGGGGGAAATTCCTCAAATCCCCTACAGCCAAAAAGTATTGGATTTGTGGTTCTTGACTAATGCCACTTACGACTAAAATAGTTACAACTGTAGTTTTTGCGCTGGTCACGCCACTTTTCTGGGCCTGGGGTGTGATGCTCAGCCTCATACTGAATTAAGAGAACCCTCCACTGGTTCAGGGAACATCAAGACCAGCATAAAATACGCCAGGTGTACTGTATATACTAGAGTATAAGCTGACCTGAATATAAGCCGAGGCCCCTAATTTTACCACAAAAAAACTGGGAAAACTTATTGACTCGAGTATAAGCCGAGGGGGGGAAATGCAGCAGCTACTGGAAAATTTCAAAAATTAAAATGGCCGAGTTTTTGGGTGCAGTAGTTGCTGGGGAAGGGGAGGGGGTGTTTTGGTTGTCTGTCTGCCCCTTCCCTGAGCTTGAGGACTGAGTTTTTTCCCCCCACTTGGAATTCAGCCTGGCTGAATATAGGGTATCTGCAGTGCTCCTATTAACCCCTTCCTGATGGAACAGGAGCACTGCAGATCCCCTATATTCAGTAGACCGGGCACTGTCAGACACAGGGATACCTAATGTGTTTGTGTGTCACAGTCATTTTCTACTATTATATGTATTCTAGGGAAAGGAGGGATTTACAACTTTTATTTACTTTATTTTTTTATTAAATATTTTTTTAAAGCGTCATAGACCACCCCCCCCCCCCCCCCAAAAAAAAATAATAATAATTTTTTGTTTGATTCGAGTATAAGCTGAGGGGTTTTTTTTCAGCACAAAAACTGTGCTTAAAAATTCAGTTTACACTCGAGTATGTACGGTAATTTTTTTCCCCCACTTTAAAAATTTTTACATTTTAATAATAATAAAATAATAATAATAATAATAATAATAATAATAATAATAATAATGATAATTAATTTTTAACACACCCACAGACAGGTTGGAATAGAAGCTTCCTAATGAAGTTTTTGTTTTCAATATTTTTATCCCAGAAAAAAAAAAAAGCCTCATATTTTCTGTTTTTGAAGAATAACTTAAGAAATATAAAAAGAAATGTCAGACTTGGAAGTCTTTAAATTAAAAAAACAAAACAAACGTTTATTTCGACAATCTCTATCATGCTGACATCCACCCCCAAAGTCACAATGAATGGATTTCTTGGTAATGAGTTGACAATATTGTTGGCCCAGATTGGGTCTGAAACGCATTAACACTAAATCTCAAGAGCTATTAACACTGGAATGTGTCTCCGCTGGAAAACCTGAGCGTTAAAGAAACCAGGACAAAAGTGTTGTCATTACCAACTTGTACATCGCCTGGGCCGTACCGCGCAAAATAAACAGATGTAAGCGCTCCATTCTAAAAGCATTCGAGACGCGCCAATCCAACAACATTCATCTTTCCATGTAACACTAATACGCCAATTGTTAACATCACTTATGTAAACTGAAAGGTCACCATCTCCCCGAGCACCCATATTACCGGCTACAAGAGACACTCCAACAAACACTGGTGTCAGGAGGCTCCATGAAAACACCTTTCTACACCCCCTCCAAAACCCATTTGCTAGGTAAGGTCAGGAACAACACACTGAAAGTGTTAATGGTGCCCACAGCCGGGTGAAGTTCTAACACATCTGTGAGCTGTGCACAGCCTAGTGACAGTGTGCAGGTATTACATGCAACAAGGGATCACAGGAGCAGTGCAAGTAGCAGGGATTTTTAATTTTTTTTGCATGCTCCATATAGGACTAAGATTTTTTGTGGTTTTACACAGGCCTGGAGTAAGGCCAGTAGTGGTAAATAGACATACCCACACCCCTAGGGTCTGACCTTTTACTACCCAATATGGGAGAGGTGGCTGAGCATGCATGTGGTTATTTCCACTAAAGTCTATTTGAGCTGTAGAGACAGTGACTCCTTCACCAAGGATTGTGTCTTCTCCGCCACAACACACTACACTTCCAAAACCAGCAGTATTTAGACAGCACCACACTTTAAGCTATCAACAGCCTATACTATTATTACCCATACCTCCCAACCATTCCGATTTCCGCGGGACATTCATGATTCCGGTGACATGTCCCGTGGTCCCGGTTGGAGGACGCAGATCTGAGTTGAACACATACGCTGCTAAAACAACGAGCTGTCACAGGTCAGCTCCTCGCTTCGCCGCTGCACGTCGCCTACTGGCTGTTTAGACGCAATGTGATGACATCACATCGTGTCTACAACTGTGCGCGAGAGAGAGGAGCGGAGAAAGCGGCAGGGGAGCGAGGAGAAGGTAAGTGTAATGTGTACACTGAGGTGGAACGTGAAACTGGGGGCAGATGAAGAAGAGGATGGCATGAATCTGGGGGCAGAGATGTGGAGACATGAATCTGGGGGCAGAGATGGAGATGACATGAATCTGGGGGCAGAGATGGAGATGACATGAATCTGGGGACAGAGATGGAGGGGACATGAATCTGGGGGCAGAGATGGAGGGGACATGAATCTGGGGGCAGAAATGGAGGGACATGAATCTGGGGGCAGAAATGGAGGGACATGAATCTGGGGGCAGAAATGGAGGGACATGAATCTGGGGGCAGAGATGGAGGGACATGAATCTGGGGGCAGAGATGGAGGGACATGAATCTGGGGGCAGAGATGGAGGGACATGAAACTGGGGGCAGATGAAGGGTGTATATGAAACTGGGGGAGAGATAGAGGGGGGACATATAATTTACGGGTGACTGTAGGAGGATTATGCTGTGTGTGGGCACATGAAAAATTAATGAGAATGGGTGGAGTCAACACAAAAGTGGGTGGGGCTACATTTGCCACCGCGCGCCGCACGTTTTGTCTCTCTTTCGGTTCTTCAAAAGTTGGGAGGTATGATTATCTGTTAGGACGGGTTCACACCTGCGCCCAGTGTCCGCTTTGTGGGTTTCCGTCTTCGGCAAGAGAAACTGGACAGGAGACGGAAACCCGGCAGTTAGTGACCGCCCATGAGCATCTTGCGCCTCTCCGTGGCAAAAGTTTTTTTTTTTAACCGGACACAAAGTCCTGCATGTCCGACTTTGTGTCCGGTTAAAAAAAAACATGTTTCACTGCGGAGAGCAGAAGAAGCTCACGGGCGGCCACTTTGTAAACCCATTCAAGTGAAGGTGTTTGAAAACTGACCGCCTGTTTAAGTCTCCTGTCCAGTTTCTCGGGCAGAAAACGGCAACCCGCAAAGCAGAGACCGGGCACAGGTGCGAACCCGACATTACAGTTTCCAAGGCAGTATTTAATGGTCCAGGCCATAGGTCCTTTCGGGGGTCTACATCACAGGTCACAGGCCCTGGGTGCAAAAATGGGTGCAATCGACAGCTGCATATCTATATCCCAATCCTAAGGCGAGGTTCACAAGTGTGCAAAAACCGCTGAAAATGCACGGAGGACTTTACTCTCCACTGGTTTCAGTATATAAATGGCGGACCACCGACGGACCGCATTAGAGTCTTTGAGGTCCATTGGTTTTTCAACGTAGGCAGAACTACAACCTTGTTTTTTTCATGACTGCAGCTTTCCGGTCTCATCTTCGAGTAAAGTTACGTAGATCGCAAATGTTGACATCTGAACATTCATCCTAAATCGGAGGGACGGCATTAACCAACAAAACCATCTAGAAAGCTTTAATCCCATAAGGACTGTCGCCTAAGAGGAGCATATAGGACCCCTTTAAGCTAAGTAAGGTCCGGTGAATGGCCAGCGAAGACATCAATTCTTTTTATTACACGCTATTGATTTTCAATTTGTTATGAGAGTTACCAGACTAAGCATCGCTCCAACACACAAGACATGAATTAAGAACTTTTATAATGTATTCAATGGGGAACTGTCGAGAACGGATTTAGGAGGCGGCTGCTAATAACCAAGGGCTGCCGAAGTGACTAATACAAATATCTCAGCCGTACTATATAAATTACTGAGACATTTAGGAAGTCACAACTGGTGGAGAGGAAGAATAGACGAAAAGTGCAGCTTCACCTCCGGACCAACTACACCTATCTACAGCGATAACGGGAAGGTCTCGGCTCTTCATCGTTACGTTTCATCGGCTGGTTATAAAGCTGTAGAAATAAAATAATCACCCACATTTACTAAAACTCACCAAAACCTAACACGGTGCTCCGGACTGTATGATACATATGGCAACACACACTAACTAAAGAAAATTTACACCTACTATTGGTTGACTCACACCAATTTTTCACTCTCCTTCCTAGAGCCATATGGGCACTTAATTTTTGCAGGATACTTTGTATTGATAATGTTTAATATTCCATACATTGTACTGGGAACATGGAAAATAATTCAGAATGGGGTGGAATTGGAGGAGAAAAATAGGCATTTTTTTATTATTTTTACCACCGTACACATACAATGGTATTCTCAAAAAAAAAAAAAAAAAAAAAAAAATTCCTCTAACCATCTTAGTGGTGACATCTTTTGTTTTGATCAGTTACCAATGGATACGACCATGAATGCAGGAACTTTTTATAATCTACAAAGGACATGAGAGGTGCTGTTTCAGCTGCACGGTGAATGGAGCAAAATTTCTAGCAAAAAAAAAAAAAAAAAACAGCAATGGCAAAAATGCACTTTTTTTTTCTATTCCTTCTGAGAGTTAATAAAAGCTAATCAATTAGGTAAATCTATCCCCATGATAGTGTCATTAAACACTAACACATGTCCTGCAAAAAAACAACGTCCTCAGGCAGTAACATTGAAGGAAAAATTAAAAAAAAAAAAAGCTCTATGTCTTGGTATGATTAAAAAAAAAATTTATTAAAAAATTGCGTTTAGCCATCAAGGCCTAAAAGAGGCCAGTCACTAAAGGGTTAATTGGATCTGCTAAAAGGAGCTTATATATATTTTATTAAAAAACAAATAAATAAATACAAACACAAAGTGAATGCAGGCCTATGCGGCCATGGAAAGAAAGCTATTAGAAAGTCCGCTATAACCTACAGCACACACTCGCTGGAGATGGCGCTTTCCATCCTAACGCTGTAAACTGAGTGACATTGTAAATGTATGGTGGATGGCGCCAAAGTAGCTATGTAGGTTTAAAGCATTACTCCAGTTATAAACCACTGCCCAGAGGTGCAGAAATAGAGCCCCCCTCCTTCCCAAAGGTTGCGACGGCAGCCAGAAGGCCATTGCACCTGGGATCTGAGATCCAAGGTTTAAAGAGGACCTTCCACCATTTTGCCCACAGGCAGTTCTATATACTGCCGGAAAGCTGACAGTGCACTAAGTTCAGCGCTCGGTCGGCTTTCCCGTTGTGGGCCCAGTGTGAAGAGCTTACGGTCCCGGTACCGTAGCTCTTCTATGGTCAGAAGGGTATTTCTGACACTCAGTCAGAGACGCCCTTCTTCACAGCACAGCCAATCGCGCTGTGCTGTGAGAGCTTGGAGGAACTCCCCCCTCTCTCCCTGATAATGCTCGTCTATGGACGAGTACTGCGAGCAGAGGGAGGGGGCGTTCCTCCCGGCTCTCACAGCACAGCGCGATAGGCTGTGCTGTGAAGAAGGGCGTCTCTGACTGAGTGTCAGAAATACCCTTCTGACCATAGAAGAGCTACGGTACCGGGACCGTAAGCTCTTCACACTGGGCCCACAACGGGAAAGCCGACAGTGCGATGAACTCAGCGCACTGTCAGCTTTCCGGCAGTATATAGAACTGCCTGTGGGCAAAATGGTGAAAGGTCCTCTTTAAGACCCCTTGGGACAAGAAAAACAAAAACAAAAAAAACAAACATAAAAAAATAGGCATCACCATGTGTGCATAAGCCCCCCCACACTATCTAAATATAGCATTATATATCCCATACAGTGAACACCATAAAAATAATAATAATAATAATAATAATAATAATAATATTAACCCCTTAAGGACCAGGCCATTTTTTGGTTTCGCATTTTCGTTTTTCCCTCCTCACATTTCAAGAGCCATAACTTTTTCATTTTTCAGTTCACAGAGTCACATGATAGCTTATTGTTTGCGGGACAAATTGTACTTTGTAATGGCACCATTCAATATGCTGTGCAATGTACTGGGAAGCTGGAAAAAAATTCAGAATGAGGCGCAATTGGAGAAAAAATGCATTTGCGCCATTTTCTTATGGGTTTAATTTTTACAGCATTCACTGTTTGGTACAAATGACATGTTACCTGTGTTCTACGTGTCAGTACAAACGCGGTGATACCAACTTTATATAGTATTTGAAATTTTTTGATACTTTTAAAAAAATGATAAACTTTGCAAAATAGAAAAAAAAATGTGTCATCATGTTCTAACACCTGTAACTTTTTAATATTTCCATGTATGGAGCTGGTTGTGGTGTCTTTTTATGCGGGACAAGATGACGTTTCTATTGATACCATTTGGGGAAAGATCCGATGGTTTGATCACTTTTTATTCAATTTTTTATAGGAGGCAAAGTGTTGAAAAAAACGCTTTTTGGCTGTTTTTATTTTTTTTGCCGCTACGCCGTTCGCAGTACAGGATAAATGTTTTAATATTCTAATAGTTCAGGCATTTTGGAGCGCAGGGATACCTAATATGTTTATGTTTAATGTTCTTTAATTACTTTTATAGCTGATCTAGGGAAAGGGGGGTGATTTGAACTTTTATATTTTTTTTATTTTTTTAATACTTTTAAAAACTTTTTTTTTTCTTCTGTTACATTTATGATCAGACCCCTTAGGTACCTTGAAACCTAGGGAGTCTGATCGCTCATACTATTCACTGCAATACTACAGTATTGCAGTGAATAGCAGAATCCCAGCACTTCTATTAGACGATGCCTCTGGCCTCTGGCATCATCTAATAGATCTCGTGCAGAGACAAGCCTGGAAGCCTTCAATAGGCTTCCGGCTGTCATAGCAACCGATCACCGCCCTCATGTGACGTTCAGGAGGGCGGCGATCGGGGAAACATGGCGGCGCCCATGCCGCCGGCGCCGTTTACACACTGCGGTCACGTTTGACCGCAGTGTGTAAAGGGTTAACAGCAGCGATCGGCTCGGGCACCGACCGCTGCTGTTAGTGGCAGGTCCTGGCTGTATTATACAGCCGGCATCTGCCGTGTATGGAGCGAGCTCAGCGTGTGAGCTCGCTCCATACATCCCCATGCGACCCATGACGTACAGTTACGTCAAGGGTCGCTAAGGGGTTAATAATACACACACTACAATGCACAAAACAACATTATGGTCACCTCTCTCTCCCCAATAAATAGAAATTAAAAAGTGATTAAAAAGCCATACACAGAAAACATTGGGACCATAAAAAGTACAACTTTTCTCCGTCAACAAATCACCAACAAAAAGTTATAGGCGTCAGAATACAGTGACCCCAGGAAAATTGTACATTTTCAAAAGTACAACTAGTCCCGCAAAGAGTACCGTATATACTCAAGTATAAGCCGACCCGAATATAAGCAGAGGCCCCGAATTTTACCACAAAAAACTGAGAAAACTTATTGACTCGAGTATAAGCCGAGGGGGGGAAATGCAGCAGCTACTGGAAAATGTCAAAAATTAAAATGATGGGAGTTTTTGGGTGCAGTAGGTGCTGGGAAGGGGAGGGGGTGTTTTGGTTGTCTGTCTGCCCCTTCCCTGAGCTTGAGGACTGAGGTTTTTTTTCCCCCCTCTTGGAATTCAGTCTGGCTGAATATAGGGGATCTGCAGTGCTCCTATTAACCCCTTCCCGACGGAACAGGAGCACTGCAGATCCCCTATATTCAGTAGACACAGGGATACCTAATGTCTATGTGTGTCACAGTCATTTTCTACTTTTATATGTATTCTAGGGAAAGGAGGGATTTACAACTTTTATTTACTTTATTTATTTATTTTTAAAGCTCCCCCCTCCCTATTTTATGGCAGATTCTATACATAACTATTGCGGTTGGTCATAGACACCCCCCCCTCCCAAAAAAAAAAAAAAAAAAAAAAAATATTTTTTCGCTTGACTAGAGTATAAGCCAAGGGGGGCTTTTTCAACACACAAACTGTGCTGAAAAATTCGGCTTATACTCGAGTATATACGGTAAGCCCTCACTTAGCTATGTCAACAGAAAAATAATAAAACGGTTATGAATCTTGGAACGCAAGCATGAAAAAAGTCACAGAGCATTAATGGAAAATCTACTCTGCGTCCCTATAGAGTTAAAAAGATCTGTTTCCTTCTCCACTTATTAAGCCTCTGTCGTCCTCCTCATCTTCACTTACACTGTTTGTTTACATAGAGGTCCATCTCTGTATTGTACTCACACACAGAACTCTATGGAGAGGGGAAGGTGAAGAGTTGTCTGGTAATTGTGCAGTGTAAGGACTCATTCACATGGGGACAGGGGGCAGAATTTGGCGCGGAATCCACCCCTCACAATGGTGGTCTATGAAGATCGCTAGCGAGCTGCCCTTCCTTCAGGTGGATTCCGTGGCTCATTGAGGCGCGGCGTCCACCTCGCGGCAGCACCCTCTGGACTAGGCCCATTCATTTTGGGCCTACTCCGGAGCGGGAAGCCTCAACTGACAGTTGTGGCAGGCATATTTTGGTCCCAATTTTGACGCGGCTTCCCGCATCAAAATCAGGACCAAAATACGCTATTCCGTGCCCGTGTGAACTCGGCCTAACACTAAGTACACACTAGCATTTGTGTCTCAGTACAAGACTCAATACTCCATTCCACTTAAGTGAGGCTGAGAGAAAAGTTCCGCAAGTTTCTGCAGAAACCCACCAGTCCCCATTATAGTCTATAACATCCGTGGATCCCCACATGTAACCGCTTCCTAAGCAGACAGAGTTTCCATTTTTTGGGCCCCCAAGCAGACCCAAAGGACGGAAAACTCAATGCTAATGTGAACCCAGTCTAAGAGTTGACTCTGCAGAAGGGTCTTATCTGGAAGATATAGCAGTATCAAAAAAGTCCTCTCTCACTGGCAGAGTAACAGTATAACATCTGTGTGTCTTTTCAAGCAGCCTCCTCCTCCCCCTGCCCTCTTCATAGATCTGTATGTAGACAGCAACAGCCTGAAAAGTGGGATAGGAAACAGATCCCTAATAGGATGGGATATAGTACAAACTTCCTTATAGTCACTGGTAATATTCTTTTATGCAAACTTGATTATAACTGGAAAAAGTAGTTTGAGTATTAAAGTATAATCACGTTTAAAGAGGACCTCTCACCTCCTGGGGCACATGTGCTGTAATACACCGTTAAAAAGCCGACAGTATGCTAAATGCAGCGCACTATCGGCTTTCCAGTCCTGTGCCCCAGGTGAAGAGCTATCGGTGCCGTAGTTTTTCACTGTCAGAAGGGCGCCAGGAACGTCTTTCCTCAAAGTAGCGTCTATTGCTCTGTACTGTGACAGTGGTGAGGAACACCTCCTCCCCTCCTCATAGTGCTCATCCATAGACGAGTACTGCGGGGGTGTTCCTCACCGCTCTCACAGTACATAATAATAGGCGCTGCTGTGAGGACGGGCATTCCTGACTGACTTTCAGAAACGCCCCTTCTGACAGTGAAGAGCTACAGTACCGGCATCAATAGCTCTTCACTGGGGGCGCAGAACGGGAAAGCCAAATTCAGGACACTATCGGTCTTCTAGCAGTGTATTAGACCGCATGTACCCCAGGAGGTGAAAGGTCCTCTTTAACAATTTACTCATACCCCTCAATACACTTATCCTCAGCTCACTTCTGAATACCTCCTTGGAGGGGCTGCTAAAACACTGAAGTACCAAAATACACGTATCTATAGAAGTGTATGTTAAGGGATGCAGGACATGTGCAAAAGAGAAATAGATTACGGGTTGGTTCACATCTACGTTTGTATTCCGTCCGCATGGGGACCCTGCCGAATGGAATACCAAACACAATTGCAGGTGCTGTGGAGAATATGCACACAGACCCCATAGACTATTATGGGGTCCGTGTGCTGCATTTTTGTCCATGTGCTCACATTTCTGCAGCTAAAGTTTTCAAAATTTTCTTTTTTTTTTTCCATTTTTTGAAATTGCAGCTTTTCTGCATAGTTTTTTTTTTCTACATTATGTGGATGGAATGAGGCAAAAATCTAAATAATTTTGTTAGTAATGTAAAATACAGCGTGTTTTTTTCTGCTATGTTTCAGTAACATGCGACTTTAGACTGACCCAAGTAGTGTTCAGCTCTTCATCATTCGGGTCCCCATGGACCTAAAAAGCAGTTACCTGAGGACTTGTAGACTATAATGGAGTCCGCTAGATTTACGCCAATCCTTCTTGCAGGACTTTTCTCTCCACCAAGTTTAGGCAGAATCTCCTACAGACTCCAACAAAGATATGACCTTAGCCTAAGGCCAGGGGCCCTATGTGGCTTAAACATCGTGGTTTGGCCTTGACGGTAATGCAGCAGAAAAAAAAACAGTGCTTTACAGTCTCTGCACAGTAGATTCTAGAAATCCCATCCACCCATTGCAGAAAAACACAATTAGCAAATACGCTGAGATTTCCTGGAATTTGCAGCAAGTCGTTTATACCTATGGAAACGCCAGCGGTTTCACTATAATGGAGGCAGAAGGCGCTGTGGGAAAAGCCAGGATGCGATGCCGCCACAATATTTCCCAAAGCGATTTTTTTTCCCCCTATCAGTATGTCTTTGGAGTATGGGAGGAAATCCATGCAAACACGGAGAGAACATACAAACTCCTTGCAGATGTTGTCTCTGGCAGAATTTGAACCCAGGACTCCAATGCTGCAAGGCTGCAGTGCTAACCACTGAGCCACCATGTTGCCCCCTCCCACAGCGCTTTTTTTTTTTTTTTACTGTGGCCTACTACATGGGGCTTTAGACTAAAAGGATTTTCCAAGACTTACATAGTAATGACCTTAATAGGAAACAATGAATAATCTGTATTTGCACAAGACTGGAAACCCCTTTAAGGAATATACTGATAGTACAACAGAAAGGAAAGTAGCGGAATTCAATCTCTGAGCCGTCCCAAGTTGTTGCAGCTCTATATACAGTAC
Source organism: Leptodactylus fuscus (assembly GCF_031893055.1). Lineage (NCBI taxonomy): Eukaryota > Metazoa > Chordata > Amphibia > Anura > Leptodactylidae > Leptodactylus > Leptodactylus fuscus. The sequence goes on along the minus strand of NC_134268.1, from coordinate 205,429,455 downwards.
ACAACAGCTTCTTTCTATTCTGCTGACAGACTTCCAGACTAGAAGTAACCCTGCTGTAGGATACGCACGGATATCTAACCTAAAGGGGTATTCTCATCATATATAGCTTATACATGGCTGACAGATGGAGAGGACACCTCTGGAATCTGCACTTAGCTCCAGAATTACATTGGACCCCAAAGGACCCCACTGAACTATGAAGAGGACCATCCGCTCCTGCCAAGGAGTTCATCTATTGCAGCACAAAATATAGCTGTAGAAATATTTTTCTGTCACATACGACGGATCAGATGAAGGGGACAATACACATTTATGTCGGCCAAATCTGCAGATTTTGAAGGAACTGACTGACTGACATATATGGGGTCCTCCATACAGGGAACCTGCTGGGGGAGATAAGGACGGGGCAGTTGGATTGCAACAGGTCTCTTCCTCTTGTAGACAGCTGTCAGTGGTGGCTGCCGGCCGCTTTCTGCTCCAAGGCAACGTCATGAGGAAGTCAAGCAAGAGAGCTGGCAGCCAAAAAGCCGTCATCTAATATGTCTAGCCAGTCTTACTAACATTAGGAGCCATCCCTCTCTCCACATCTCACCTCATCTCTAGATCCTTCCTCAGAGTGATGGAGATCTGTAGTAGTCACCCAAAGCATGGATGGATGGGAGCTAAGTAATGGGCAATGAAAAATCAAGAGAAACCATATGGCGCCAGATCATCAATGCAAGCCAGAATGAGAAAGTGATCCATCATCTAAGATTGAAGATGGACAAAAAGACCACTATTCCCTTCCGTCACTTGTCATACGGCGGCGGCCCCTTCCGTCACTCGTCATACGGCGGCGGCCCCTTCCGTCACTCGTCATACGGCGGCGGCCCCTTCCGTCACTCGTGATACGGCGGCGGCCCCTTCCGTCACTTGTCATACGGCGGCGGCCCCTTCCGTCACTTGTCATACGGCGGCGGCCCCTTCCGTCACTTGTCATACGGCGGCGGCCCCTTCCGTCACTTGTCATACGGCGGCGGCCCCTTCCGTCACTTGTCATACGGCGGCGGCCCCTTCCGTCACTTGTCATACGGCGGCGGCCCCTTCCGTCACTTGTCATACGGCGGCGGCCCCTTCCGTCACTCGTCATACGGCGGCGGCCCCTTCCGTCACTCGTCATACGGCGGCGGCCCCTTCCGTCACTCGTCATACGGCGGCGGCCCCTTCCGTCACTCGTGATACGGCGGCGGCCCCTTCCGTCACTTGTCATACGGCGGCGGCCCCTTCCGTCACTTGTCATACGGCGGCGGCCCCTTCCGTCACTTGTCATACGGCGGCGGCCCCTTCCGTCACTTGTCATACGGCGGCGGCCCCTTCCGTCACTTGTCATACGGCGGCGGCCCCTTCCGTCACTTGTCATACGGCGGCGGCCCCTTCCGTCACTTGTCATACGGCGGCGGCCCCTTCCGTCACTTGTCATACGGCGGCGGCCCCTTCCGTCACTTGTCATACGGCGGCGGCCCCTTCCGTCACTTGTCATACGGCGGCGGCCCCTTCCGTCTGGCGGTCCCATACTTTGCTAGCGCGCTCTCTATATAACCCTCAGTTGGTTGGATTTAACCCTCCGCTCGCCGCAGTCATGGGCTCCACCAGATGCCACAGACATGAGAGTGACAACCTGCAGCCACACAGTAAGCAGTACACAGAGCCGGCCCCTCCATCACCCCAATTACCTGCTCCACCCCGAGGAACTGGTAGAAGTTTTGCTGAATCTCCTCCACCAAGTCAAAGAGCTCCAGATCCCCGCTGTCCCAGGCTGAGGTAGGGGACAGGTGGCAGCAGCAGCACAGGAGCAGCAGAAGGCAGCGAGCCCCGGGCAGCCACATCCTGCAGGCCAGCAGCGCACACAGGCCGCTCAGCCGCTATGTCCTCCCCCTCCTCACCGCAGACGTGGCCGCCAGGCCCGGCTACAACACTGCTTACAAGTTCAGCTGCAGGAGCTCGGCATGGGGGGCGGAGCCGACTACGTCACACGAGTCATAGAGAGCCGGCAGGACTGGCTGTGATGACACAGCGGTCACGTGGTAGGCTGGATCACGTGACTGCAGTCCCTCTGATTTACTGACTGTGTCTAGTCTGCCGGGGGGTGGCAGAATGAGAGGCTGGTGAGGATGGGTGCGGGGCTTAGTATTAGGGAGCACAGTCACAGAGTGATAATAGGTACAGGATGGAAACCTTATGCACCAGAGACCTATGGAGGGACTTGTTAGCAGGGCTCAGCTACAACTACAACTCCCAGCATGCTCCATTCACTTCCATGGGAGTTCCAAGAACAGCAGAGCAAGTGTGCATGCTGGGAGTTGTAGTTTTACCACAGCTGGAGTGCTGAAGGTTTCCTGCCCATATGTCAGACCATGGAAGCTTTGCTTAGCAAATTGCTTTTGTCTACCAAGGAGGTCTTTCTTTGCACATCTTATCTTGCAGGCAGCTGTGTGTATATAGGAGTCCCTTCCCCTCTGCTGGCTTACATTGGCTGTCTCAGGGAGGGGGCGGGGCCTCCTGTAGGCATAGTCAGGGCAGGGCAGGGAGGTCTTTCACTTTCTCTCTCTCTGTTTAACCCTTGCCCTGCCACCTTCTAACCACAAGCTATGGAGCAATCACAGGAGCTGCAGCACTACCAGCGGCTCATAGAACAGCTGCTACATAAAGTAAGTCATAAAGGGACAGCATGGCTCTCCAGTAGCATGGGGCTTCAGTCAGCCAGTGGGGCATACGGCCCGTCCAGTGAGGCCAGGCCACCAGCCCAGCTCTCCCCAAGCACCCCTCCTACACGCAGCAAGGTTAAAATGGGATTCTATCATTCACACACTATTTTTTCTAGGTACCACGTCGGAATAGCATTACAAAAAGCTATTCGTCTCCTACCTTTCGTCATCTTCTCCGTGCTGCCGTTTACCTACAATCCTGGTTCTTGTCGGTATGCAAATTAGCTCTCTCGCAGCACTGGAGGCGGGCCCCAGTGCTCAGACAGTACTGGGGGCAACCCCAATGCTGCGAGAGAACTCTCTCTAGTGCCGCCTCCTCTTCTTCAGCAGCGTCCTCTTCAGCCTCTTCTTCCGGCGGTGGCATGTAATTTCTAGGCCTTGGGCAAAGCAGACTGCGCAAGCCCACAGACTACGAGAAAATGGCTGCTTGCACAGTATTGTAAGTGGCCATTTTCTTGTGGCCTGTGGCACAGTCTGCTCTGCCCGAGGCCTAGAAGTTGCAAGCCACCGCCAGAAGAAGAGGCTGAAGATGACGCTGCTGGAGAGAGTTCTCTCGCAGAATTGGGAATGCCCCCAGTGCTTCTATTAGCGCTGGGGCCTGCCCCCAGTGCTGCGAGGGAGCTAATTTGCATACCGACGAGAACCAGGATTGTAGTCAAACGGTGGCACGGAAAAGACAACGAAAGGTAGGAGGCGAATAGCTTTTCTTAAGACTATTCCGAAGTGGTGCCTAGAAAAATTAGTGTGTGAATGATAGGATTCCTTTAAAGCCCCTGTGCATGGTGGTTAGGCGGAAACAGTGCCGGCCATCGGACACTGTAGCCAAATGGGCACATGCCCAAAAGGCCAAGCGGACCAAGGGCCTGGTAGGCCTGGGGTCAGCACATGGCTGCCAGCAGATAGCTGCAAATAGCTTCACCTTCCCCTAATCAGCTCCCAAATAGCCCACCCGCCACACAGTTATATTTACCCCCACATGCCCCTGCCCAATATTCTAGGACCGCAGGGGATAAGTTCAACTCGGGCTCAATAGCTGCTGCCCCCCATGCGAACCCAATGCTCCTATAATGCCCCATGCGCCTAGACTCTCCAGAAAGTCCCCTAGGTCTCGTGACTCCCGGCATTTGGATGACTACCCTTACAGGATTTCTGAGGAACACAGATCTTTTAGGTCCAGCACCTCCCTGCATAACAGTAGGAGCCCCCGCCATAGCCGGCATAGATCCCTCAGTGGATCATCCGCTGGGAGTCCCCCAAGTCAGCGTAGTGCTAGGTCCCAGAGGCAAGGCAGAAGGCGTCGTTGTGGCTATAGTATGGAGATGTCTGCATCGGACTCCTCTGGCTCATCCTCTGGATCTAGAAGGTCACATGGCCATGTGGGTTCAAAGAGTCGGAGAAGAGAGCCCACGGCCACACGGGAATCGTCGAGCGTCCCAAAGGCTATGGTAACAGGACCAGCCCTGCTGCAGCCACTCTCGGACAGTGCACAGCCAACCGTCATACCGACTGGTGAATTGATTTGTTCACAAGCATGGTCTACATAGGCTTCAACTGGTGCGAATGTTTTTTATATGTTTAAGGCATTGTTGTTAAAACTGGAGTGGAAGGCACCGTATACACCAAGCAAGGCTACGCCACAGCAGAATACGGGTATGATGATAGAGATGAGGACAATGCTAGAGAAATTGGTCTGGACATTTTTCTAGCCGGGTTCCAAGATGGAATAGAAAGGGTGCTGTTCCTGCTAAGGTGGGAGATCGGACATCGTTGTAGGCTTACACTGAGATCCGGTGGCATATAGCGATGAAGAGGACCATTGACGTGTTCCACCGGAGACAAATCCAACACATGCCCACCAGGAGGTGACTGGCACCTGAGGGGGGGGGGGGGGTAACAGGGTTACTGCATATGTGTTATTTATATGTGATATATATGTAATAAAGCTGTGGCCGACCCCACCCATTAAAAGGTAACTTTGTCCGTAACTATGTTGAAAGGTCATACAAAGAGGTTTGGTGGAGGGGAAGGGGTTTTGGTCCGTGAGAGAATGTTAAATTCGACCAGTCTAAAATTCTTAGCAGGGCATGCATGGTCTAATAAATCCTTGTACACCTCCCCAAAGAGACTTAGTACCTCTTCTGTCCCAGGTCAGGACCTCTCACACAGACAGACAGCTCTGCACTGGTGAGAGGCAATAACCTTGTCTGCGACTCGGATCTTCTTCCATATGGAGGAGTTGTTCTCAATCTGGCTAGTTTCCCAAATTATGCTCTTACCTTTCATGAAAAAAAAACACACAATGATCTATAGGGAACTCCCTGCGAAAAGGTGGCTCTAGAGCAAATTCCTCTTTTCCGCCGAGGAGGTCTTATTTGCATATACCACACGACTTAAGATGCAATGTGAAATGAACCTAACATTCATTTGCATTGCTGCACATGTATTCTGCTTTCATCTCATTAGAATCGGTTGTCCCATCTGGATGACTTCAGTCCATTGGTCACTAATGAACATATCTGTTGTGCTTCCATTGGTACTATTCCGTTATCGGGCCAGCAGCAGCGCATTTCAGCACCAGCTTTCGGGACAGCAGTTCAGTTCAGCAGCGGGAATTACAATGACATCCGAGGACTGCTGGCCCGATGCTTGTGCCCAGTAGCCAGTACATCAATGACCCCCCCTCCATCTCCTCCTCCTTCCAGTGCTGCCCCCCAGCTCTCCTTACATCTACCCCGTACCCTCTCCCCGCCACATGACTAAGCCGATGCTGGCCCGATGATAGAGGCCGTGCTTGTGTGTAGTAGGCAGTACATCGATCGATGCCCTCATCCTCCTCTTCCTTCCAGTGCTGCCCCCCAGCTCTTCTTACATCTGCCCCGTACCCTCTCCCTGTAATAGGCCTCACCGTAAATCTTGAGCAATGAATGCTACTAGATAGCCGCCGGACGCTGCAGAAAGTTTGTCCCTCCGGCTCGCTGTAGCTCACCGTTCCTATAGTCGGCGTGTTTCTTGTCAGGGCCTGGATTGAGCCCCGGTGTCTTTCCTTTCGGTCTCGGTACTAGCGCTGAGGTGAGGCCTAGTCGTGTGGCGGGGAGAGGGTACGGGGAAGATGTAAGGAGAGCTGGGGGGCAGCACTGGCAGGAGGAGAAGGATGGGGGAGGGGGGTCATCGATGTACTGGTTACTGGGCACAAGCATCGGGCCAGCAGTCCTCGGATGTCATTGTAATTCCCGCTGCTGAACTGCTGTCCCGAAAGCTGCTGCTGAACTGCGCTGCTGCTGGCCCGATAACGGAATAGTACCCTTCCATTTCTATGGGAGCGTGCTATTTGAAACGGCGGTTTTAGTATGCAGAAGGAGCAAGGTGCTAACAGTAAAAGCTAGATTTTTAAACGAGTTTCCCATCTCAGGGTTTCGCCTGCCCCTTTGTCTCCTCTCCCCCATGAATGTTGCCGGCAGCCAGCCGCTTAACCCCCCGCGTGTCGGCTACGTCCATTCATTTCTATAGGAGCGTGCTATTCGAAACAGCTGTTTCGAATAGTGTTTGCTCCTCTCTATTAAATAACATTTTTTAGGTTATAACATCAAATTGGTCAGTCTGGCCTTTGTGCAATGTTGGACTCTTCAATTGATATTTGAAACCAAAAATGTTTTGTCTGGAGAGTATCACTGAGCCTAGATTTATTTTAGAAAAAGGTCTCCATCTCATCAAAATTGATCTGAAAGGTGCGTTCCACATGATTTATATGGTGCTAAAACAAAGATGCGGTGCTAAAACAAAGATGCCTCTTGCAGGTCAAGTGGAAAAACAGTTTGTTCCATTGGAATATTACATTTTTTTGACTCTCCAGTGCACAATATCCTTTTTCTCACATTACGGTGACAAATATCGCACCGTTCCAAAGGCGTTGCTCCCTATTTTATCTGGATAATCTAGTGGTGTTTCATTCAAATTAGCAGATAATGTTAAGAGATTATTTATTCCTGTAGAGGCATGATTTTTTAGTTAATGTACAAATGATGGCCTTCCAGCCAACAAATATTGTGGCATTCTTTGGGTTCACCAATAATTCTCTAGCCTTTTCTATAGACCCCATTATAGTCTATGGGATCCGTGTGCTTTTACTGCACAGCGCTTGCAAATGCGTTTGGTATTCTGTTGGGGGTGGGTCCCCATGCGGTCTCCCCCGAACGAAATACCAACCCTTAGCCTTAGAGTCATTGTGGTGACGATGGCATGCTTGTTTTATGAGCGACTCCAGCAGACGAGCTTTCGCTTCCATACATAACGTTTGTTTGCATAGTTCTCACTCCACGACCAGACCTGTCTCATAGAGGTAAAATACATTTGTATATCCTGTATCGCACTCCATTTAAAATTGAGCAATTGGATTCTTTTTTTCCAAAACAGAGTCGGATATAGATATAGACATTTTCAAGCCGCTCTCTCTGACTCTTTCAAAGCAGGTGCAAAAGAAGTTGCCTTAGTGTCCATTTTAAAAGCAACCAGATGGACCTCACATAGAACCTTTGTTACATACTAATGGTATCCCTCAGATTTGGAAAGAGTTCAATTCTTAAGTGCTGCCACCAGGTGTGTGCTATTCTACCCACTAATTGTTACTCGGTGACTGCTTTCTGCCAAACACAGCACAGTTTGCATGAATATAGGAATGCAAATTCCATTTGTTCAAGGGTTAAAGAGGTTGGCCATTTTACATAAAAAGAGCTGGACGAAGACTGTCATTTATAAGACCTAAAACTATAAGTGACTTTATATTTTACCCCAGTTCAGACACTGAGACCTCCTGACTACTACGGTATCAGCAATGTAAAAAGTAAAGATTGGGATCCTCCACATCCCTTGTTCACAAGATGGCGATGGTCATGTGATTTAGTACTTGACCACTTACTTTGAATGTCTTTTCATTGTAGGGGCTTCTGAAGCAAATATTACCCTTCAATATGGTCTCATAATAATCTCTAATCCCATGGCCTCATTCCCTTTATATGTGTGCAGGAGAAATACGGCACAGGGTGAAGGCCCCCAGGGCTACCATGTTATTACTGCTGTTACACCCTTCTAAATAGATAGGATAATATACTATATGTAAATATATATATAAATATAATATATTAATATCACATATTAATCTGCAATACAAAAGTATTGAAGTTTATTGTACAAGCATTTATATTAAGATAAGATAAGAGAATCCTTTAATAGTCCCACAGTGGGGAAATCTCAGCATGTTACAGCAGCAAAGTAATACAGATACAGGATAATACACAGTAATATATTACAGAAGGAGACACACATAAACTGAGTAAAAATACTATACTAGAAGCCCATAGCAGCTAAGGAAGAAAAGAAAGAAGGAAGACTTCAGGATCATTCAGCTCTCTCTTCGCTTGGTCTGATGTAGATTATACAGCCTGGTCACGGTTGGGAGGAAGGATCTCCGATAGCGCTCCTTCTCACGCTTGGGGTGAAGCAGACGGTCACTTACAGTGCTGCCAAGTGCCGTCAAGGTCTCATACATGGGGTGGGATTTGTTCTCCCGCATGGAGCTCACCATGGACAGTATCTTTCTGTCACCCACCACCTGTACTGGGTCCAGGGGCTCCCCAGGACAGAGCTGGCCCTTCTGATCAGCCTGTGAATTTCATTTCTGTCCCTGGTTGATATACTGCTCCCCCAGCAGGCCACACCGAAAAAGATGGCTGAAGCAACCACAGAGTTGAAAAATGCCCTAAGAAGTGGCCCCTGGACTCTGAAGGCCCTCAGGCTCCTGAGCAGGTAGAGTCTGCTGTGGTCCTGTCTGTGCAGCGCCTCCAGGTGATCAGCCCGGTCCAGCTTATTATTGAGGACCACATCCAGGTACTTATAAGTCCTGACTATTTCAATGCATGTCCCTTAGATCTCCATTGGGATCGGAGCACTTCTCCACTTACTAAAGTCCACCACCATCTCCTTGGTCTTCCCAGCATTAATCCTGAGCTGGTTCCACTGGCACCATTCTACAAAATCCCTTTTTAAGTCTCTGTATTCCCTGTTGTCACCATCAGAGATGAGGCCGACTATAGCAGAGTCATCAGAGGACTTCTGTAAGTAACAGCTGGATGGGTTGTGCCTAAAGTCAGCAGTGTACAGTGTGAAGAGGAATGGGGCAAGAACTGTACCTTGAGGTGCCCCCGTACTACAGATCACAGTGTCAGACATACTGAGGTCGGTTTGTGAGGTAGTCTAGTATCCAGTTGGATAGGTGATGGTTCACTCCAACAAGGTCCAGCATATCCCTCCGTAGCCTTGACTGGATGGTGTTATCAAGTCCCTTAACCCCTTCCTGACATCCACCATAATAGTACGGCGCTGCCGGGAAGGACTTCCCGCAAACCACCATAGTACTATGGCGGCTGCATGTTGCGCACACAGAACCTGTGTGCGCCCCATGCCCTGCGTGTGTCAGCCGTATGTTACGGCTGACAATGCCCTGTAACACCCACGGTCGGAACCGGGTCCGATCGCGGGTGTTAACCCCTGAGATGCCGGCGGTCAAACATGAGCGATGTTGGTAATGGGCAGCCCGGGGTCTGAAAAAGTGACCCCGGGTCTGCCCTTCACGTACCTGGTTGATCCTGCCAAAAAGGAAGCTGTCAGCCTCGTGCGTCTACACAGGCTGACAGCTTCCTGTACACTGCAATACACGTGTATTGCAGCGTACATGTGGTTAAGCAGATATCAGCAGATCACTGCTTCAATCCCCCATGGGGGCAGAAAAAAAGTTATAAAAAAGTAAAAATAAAAAAGTTTAAATACGTTTAAAATAAATTAGAAATAAATAAAGCCCTCAAAATCCCACATAAAATGTTTTATTATATAAAATAAAGAAAAATAGAAAAAAAAATTACATATTTGGTATCACCGCGTCATTATTTAACCCAAACGACGAACATCATAAAAAAGAAGTAGAAAACCGCACAAAATAATGATTATTCACCACCTTTGCCTTAAAAAATGTTCAATAAAAAGTTATCAAATGGTCAGATGAAAACCAAAATGGTACCAATAAAAAGCAGCGGTCATCCCGCAAAAAATAAGCCCTCAATCACCTCTGTCTACAGAAAAATAAAAATGTTATGTCTTTCAGAAGATGGCGATGCAAAAATTATTGATTTTTTCCCCTAAATTGAATTTTATTCTGCACAAAGAGCAACGCATTAAAAAACAATATAAATGAGGTATTGCTGTAACCGTACCGACCCGCAGAATAAAGGTAAAATGTTACTTATGCTGTACGCTGCGCGGGAAAAAAAATAAATACTAAAAAGCAATGTCAGAATTGATGTTTCCTTTTACATCCCACCCAGAAAGAGTTAATAAAATGTAGTCAATAAGTTACAGGCCCCAAAATGGTGGCATTGAAAAGCACATCTAATACCGCAAACACCAAGCCCTCATATGACCACATTGCCAGAACATAAAAATAAAAATCTAGCTTGTACAATGTGAAGACAAAACCCCAAAAGTCGCCAAATCATTAGGACATAAGTGGCTGCGACTAGAAGGAAATGTATAAGCTGTGCGAGCGTTTTCAGGGGACCCCCCATATTTAGAGCTTATGAGAGAGAAGACACCAGCGCTGATCCCCCAGAATGCCCCTCTTCCCCGTCCGTGTCATAGGAGCTAGTGGGAAAATAGATTGGGATTTGGTGTACCCAATTTACTCCGCACAGCTTACACATTCACTTCTGAGTTACTAATGCTCACTACATCACTTTGATGGGTGCGGTTTTCAAAATGGGGTCACTTTCTAGAAGTTTCCACTGTTTTGACTCCTCAAGGGCTTTGTAAATGCGACATGGTTCCTGAAACTGATCACAGCCAGATCTGCCCTCTAAAAGCTCTTTGGTGCCTTCCCTTCTGTGTCTCGCTGTGCATCCATATATTAGTTTACACCCACAAGTGGGGTACTGTGGTAGTCGGGAGAACTTGCATAATAAATTGTGGAATGCGTTTTCTCCTTTAACCCCTTGTGAATGTGCAAATTCTAGGGCTAAACAAAAATATTAGTGAAATAAAATCAAATGTGTAAAATTTCACCTCCATTTTGTCTTAATTCCTGTTAAGCATTTATAGGGTTGAAATACTAATGTGTTACGAAAAAACAATCTCAAAATCACTTTGGTAAGTTAAAGCGTTCCAAAGTTATTGCCACATAAAGTGACACATGTCAGTTTTGAAAAATCGAGCTTGGTCAGGAAGTCAAAAAGTGCCATCAGCGGGAAGGGGTTAATTTTAAAAAATAAGTATAAAAAAATAAAAGTTCCATCTAACATCTAAAATAATCTATTTCCTGATAAACTCTTGAACTTTCGGTTTCTTGAAACAAACATACTTCAATCTTATTCCAGAAATAAAATAATAAGTTATATATTACGCACAGTCAACATCATAAAAATGTAACGACACATTTACAGTATTTTGTCTTCTTGCCTCCCAAAACAAGAAAATATAAAAAGTGATGAAAAAGTCAGTAAAAACTACAACTAGTCCTGCAAAAAAAGAAGCCAAAGAGAAAGCTGAAAAAAAGGCCATTGAATGTATTCACCCATTAGCTTGTAGGTGGTGTTTCCCTGCAGTGGAGCCTCCTCTCTGCTTCTGATCAGACATCATGTTGATTTTAGACCTCCCCCTGCCTTCTGCCAAAATCCAGAGAGAGGAGACTATTGATAGTGTATGGTCAAAAGAATATGGCAGAAATACACTTGTCCTAAATTCATTGGCGGACAAGGCCCAGTGACTGGTGAGCCATTGCAGCATATGGTTCCATCTGAAGAGGTCACCCTGTCAATGGGCTTATTCAATTTGATCAAAATGTTTACCAAGAACCTAATGTTCATTTATTGAGATTATATATATATATATATATATATATATATATATATATATATATATTATTAATATTATAGTTTGTGAGTTTGGATGTTTGTGGGTTTGTGTGTTTGGATGTTCCTCAATCACACCTGAACGGCTCAATGGATTTCCTAGAAATTTCACACACACCTACATATTGGCCAGGAAGGGGTAATAGGCTACTTTAAAAGTGTGTCACTCACCCCAAAACGCCACGGCGACCCTCCAAAGTTGTCTCCAGCTCTGTGTCGGCCCGGGCATGATTGAAGGAGGTGTTGGGGGGGGGGGGGGATTAGGACCAGAGGACAGAAGGTAAGTAGGGGGCCCGATTAAACATGTGGACGGGGGGGGGGGGGGGAGAAGGTGGGTCACAGGTGGGGAAGGGGTAGAAGGGGTATGGGGAAGGGGGGGAAGGGGAGGTCTGGGGGCGAAGGGGAGAGGCCCATGCTGGCCACAAGTAGAGGGGCGTTGGAGCCCACGGGCCGCGCTGCAAGTGGTTTGCGCAAGCATCAGGTGGCCGCAGACGTAGTTGCGGGATATAGCTAGTATATATATAAATATTTATTAGGTATAGCAGTAATGCTAGCAGAGTGCTATTGCAACTTTTATTTTAAGATGGGCCATCACACACCACAAAATGAATGTTATCTCAGGGTAAGTTCACACGGAGTGTAATTTGGAGTGTAATTTTTACATGTGTAAGAAAATTTACACGTGTATTTTGGAGTGTTTTTTTTTTCACGTGGCGTTTCAGTAGCGTTTACGGAGCGTTTTTTGAAGCGTTTACTGAAGCGTTTTTTTACACGTGTAAATGCTCCAAAAAACTCCGTAAACGCTACTGAAATGCCACGTGTAAAAAAAACACTCCAAAATACACGTGTAAATTTTTTACACGTGTAAAAATTACACTCCAAATTACACTCCATTTTACTCCGTGTGAACTTACCCTTAGGCAACCAATAAGTTAGGCAAAAGTTCCATTGTTTACATGTTAGAATTGATAAACCAATGTTTACAGCCGCGGAGTGATTGGGATTTTTTTGTAATGACAGGAACGCCTAAAAACAACAATTTCCACTTACAGTAAAAGGTTCCAGTGTTCCCGCACTCTCTAGAATAAATGAAGTGACTGACCCGTTCTCTGACAAATAACTCTTCTTAGAGAAGCCCTTTCATTAATGAGCGAATTAGAAATGTGGCATTTTCTTGCTCCGGAGCCATTGTTTCCAAAACTGTGAAGTCAACTGGCCCTTCACTTAAGTGCACTTCTACATGGCCTCCAATGCCAGTGGCCACCAAAAAGAGATAATACCGAAATACAATGAGAGGCTTGGACACAATGGTTAAAGGTCTAACTTACAGACAACGAAAGCTGTGAAAGAAGAGAAGTCAGAATCAAAAGTGCGAGAGAGAATGACAGCTGCAGAAAGGAAGTCAAGATGAAGTGTATGTCCTACATGAAGCAGAAGACTGACAATGGTGAGAAATAAGATTGAAGTATGTTTGGCCCAAGAAACCGAAAGTTCAAGAATTCATCATGAAATAGCGGACTTAGAAATGTCAGACCAATAATCTTCCTGCCAGTATTTTCTTTTCTATACCAGATGGTATATAACGTTTTATTACATCAAGATTTCCCTCCAAAAACTTTATAAAAAATTTTAATTAATTTATTTTAATTAAAGAGATTTACATTTTTAGACAGTTCAAGACTCAACCTTTTTACAAATATAAATAATTCAAAATTTTGTAAATTTTGTAAGTTTTAAAGATTTTCTGTAACAATCTTAGTGATGACTGTTTTATATCTTAATAGGTTTCCAATGGATAGGACCATGATATTGTGAGACATCCAGCCATGGTTTCCTTATTGTTGCTGGGTTTTTCTTCATACATGTAGTGTCCTTGCCTGACAACCCATCATAGAAAGTTCCTGCATTCATGGTCACATCCATTGGAATATCAACAGGTTAAAGGGATTTTATCATTAAAATGGCATTTTTTCTCCCTAACACATAGGAATAGCCTTAAGAAAGGCTATTCCTCTCCTACCTTTAGATGTCATCTCTGTGCCACCGTTCGGTAGAAATTCCGTTTTTCTTCTGTATGCAAATGAGTTCTCTCACAGCACTAGGGGCGGTCCTCAGCACTCAAACAGCACTGGAGGCGTCCCCAATGCTGCGAGAGAAATCTCCAGTGCTGCCTCTATCTTCGCCTGGAATGGCCTCTCCCTGCGTCTTCTTCCAAGCCATCAGGCCTTGGGCAGAGCTGAATGCGCATGCCCACGGCCATTTTTTAGTGGCTGCTTACACAAGCATACTACTCAAAAGATGGCCACGAGCATCTGCATTCGCCTCGGTCCGAGGCCCGATGGCAGAGCCGTGCTGTGGCACAGCTGCTGCTGTGGGATGAGCTGAGAGAGTGGACTCCCCGCAGCATACGATGCTTACTGTAGTGTATGCACAGTGGGCATCTCCCAGCTCATCCTACAGCCGCAGGAACAGTGGATACAAGATACGGCATCACAGCAGAGGCAGCAGTCGGCTTTCCTGTGCACACGGAACATCGCGCACAGTTTTTTGGGGATGTCTTACTTTCAGGGGGTGCCTTATATTAGGCAATTCAACAAAACCTCAGCCATGTCTTACTTTCGAGGGATGACTTATTTTTGGGGAAACACGGTAGTAGAAAAAAAATGCTAGCGGAACCCATTAAAATCAATGGGAGGCGCTTTTTTTTCAACGTGGAAACTTCAGCGTCAAATAACGTGCCATTTTTCTCCATGTGAATGGACCCAAAGTGTGCATAGGAGCTGTGCACACAAAGCACTAGGAGATTTGTAACCAAGGCTATTTGCTATTTGCTTTGTGTTATTTTTCATTTACCGTATATACTCGAGTATAAGCCGACCCGAATATAAGCCGAGGCCCCTAATTTTACCACAAAAAACTGGGAAAACTTATTGACTCGAATATAAGCTGAGGGGGGGAAATGCAGCAGCTACTGGAAAATTTCAAAAATTAAAATGGACAGAGTTTTTGGGTGCAGTAGTTGCTGGGTGCTGGGGAAGGGGAGGGGGTGTTTTGGTTGTCTGTCGGCCCCTTCCCTGAGCTTGAGGACTGAGGTTTTTTTCCCCCCACTTGGAATTCAGCATGGCTGACTATCGGGTATCTGCAGTGCTCCTATTAACTCCTTCCTGATGGAACAGGAGCACTGCAGATCCCCTATATTCAGTAGACCGGGCACTGTCAGACACAGGGATACCTAATGTGTATGTGTGTCACAGTCATTTTCTACTTTTATATGTATTCTAGGGATTTACAACTTTTATTTACTTTATTTTTTATTATATATTTTTTTAAAGCTTTTTTTTCACTATGTTATGGGAGATTCTATACATTACTATTGTGGCTGGTCATAGACCCCCCTCCCAAAAAAAAAAAAATATTTTTTTTTTGCTTGACTCGAGTATAAGCCGAGGGGGGCTTTTCTTTTTCAGCACAAAAACTGTGCGGAAAATTCGGCTTATACTCGAGTATATACGGTAGATGCTTTGGTACAATAAAAGTGGTTACATTGGTTAAAGCTTTTGTAAGAGGATCGCAAGCGATAGTCTACAATCTGTATCACATCTGGATCTTTTTTTTTTCTGTTTTGTGAAATAATTAGCAAATATGTAAACCATTAGGTACTAAGGTTAACAGAAGGGAGGTCAGTAGAAAATAGGAGACCTCTAGAACATGATCAGCATTCTTAGACCACAGAACCCCATATGTTAGTTGTTACACCCAAGCTAATTAAACATGCATATAAGATCCCCCCTAATTCATTAAAAGAAAAAAAGAACTAGCACATCCAATTAATTATGACACTTAAATCCCCAATTAATTATCAACTCGGAAATAAAAGGACTTCATGTACATCACAACCGCTATACCCAGAAGATTTGTTATTATTGGACCACCGCGCACAGATCCCGCCACCTAGCTTACACCTCCATTAGTTCACACATTCTGCTGATTTCCATCTATTCCTTGTGGTAATACATTCTAAATAGGAAAAAAAAATTTGCACAAGACACCTCCGTACTACATGTTTTGTTGTAAGACGATATGCTGATGCTCTAAGATGGTCTGACATTTGGAGGACATATTGGTCCTTCAATTAAATGCATTATACAAGATTAGAAAAAGAAACTAAATTTCTGCTTTCTTTTAGATATAGCACCACTTCTGTTCACAGGCTATGTGTGGGGTTGAGCGATCGGGATCGGAAATGTTCGGATTCCGATTGGCAATCGAGTAAATCTCACGATCGTGATCGGAATTCCGATCCTGATCTTTTCAGGCTGGAACCGAGATCAGAGGTTATTTCCCACAATGCTTGGCTACTGGCCAATCATTGTCGGAAAAGCTTAGCACACATAGGAATGTATGGAAGTGGTGTGCCAGCTTCATCCATTCATTCCTATGGATTTACCGCAGCCTGCCACTCTTCTGCTTTGCCCCTGTTTTACCGTATACTCAGCTGAATATACGGTAAAACAGGGACGAAGCAGAATAGAGGCAGGCTGCGGTAAATCACTGTGTGCTGCGCTGCTGTGAGGACGACGAGGAAAGTTCGCAAGTAGATAGATACTACTGTACATTGACTGGTCTATCTACTAGACAAGTCAATCTATCTACTCGCGAACTTCGCTCAACTTACCTGCACAGAAGTGCTGTCGCTACCCTCTTCTGGTCCGGTTCTCTCTCCTTCACATGCCTTCAGAGCGCCCTACGCCCCCCCCCCCCCCGCCTCCCTAGACTAGTATCATAGAGATGCTGGGAGAAGGAGGGGCTTGTGGCTTAGGAGAGTGTGGGCGGGTACTGGGAGGAGAGACGTGAGTGATGCACTCATGTCTCCCCGCCCACACTCTCCTAAGCCACAACAAGCCCCGCCTACTCCCATCATCTCTAACACTAGCCTAGGGAGGTGGCAGCGCTCTGATGGAGAGACCAAGACGGGACCGGACCAGACCTAGAAGAACTGGGAGAAGCAGCGGATCTGTGCAGGTAAGCGGACACCAGGGGGGATTTTTTTTTTTAATCACTACACAGCGTGGAGTCCAAAAATTGTTCCACTTTTTGGACTCCACGCCCTGTAGTGAATATGATCGTTTTTAAAATCCGATCTTTGATTATTAAAAAAAATCCCATTGACTTGCATTGGGATCGGAACTGAGATCGGGATTGGGTTCGAATGGAAAATGATCGGAAATCTGATTTTAAAAACGATCCTGAAATTTCAAGATCAGCTCAACCCTATTTATGTGTGGTACTGCAACCCATCCCAATTCACTTCAAAATAGCTCAGCTGATGCAGGCCATGCACAGAGGTGTGGTCCTGTTTCCTAAAGAAAGCAGCCATGTTTTTCTAATCCTTGCCACCTTCCTTGTATAAAGCTGTCCCTACACATGACAAGTGTTGCAGCAGTCTGTCTTGTCTTCTACAAGAAAATGCATATATAGCTGGCGTGTGCGTATATACTTCAATACGGAAAAGAATGAGAAGTCTCTTGATCTTGAGATCCAGCTTGTTCCGTCTGACTCTTTAGTCAAGTGGCCCCCATAGACGTCTATCCTCATATAATGGCAACTGACTATAACGTCCAACTAAACCTCATTCATCATCATTTTAAGCCACAATAAAAAAAATTATGATCACAACCTTTGAATGACATTTCCTGCCTTAGCCACATCATAAATATCTAAAAGTTGACAGCACCCCAATAATAAGTGTCCTTATCTGTGACACTCTGGATGTGAATAGAACAAGCCATCAGATATTTGATAGTCATGCTCAATTTCCAGAATTTGTGGGCAATTTGGGTTGGTTTGATTACAAATTGACTCAGAATGTTTTACTTTAAAACAAATATATTATATTATATTTTTATTCATTTATTTCTTTATTATTTTTAGCCCTTATTTGCAGGGTCGCATATCATGTACATGTGATTTTTATTTATATATTTATTCAGATGTCTGTGTTTTTAGCTGACTGTAGGTGTGCAAAAGAACAATGGAAGCACGTCCTTCTTTGTTATACTGATACAGATGCATTACAGCGCATCCCTCCAATGAAAGTCTACAGGTCCATGAAAAAAACATCTGTGTGTCATACATTTTTCACGGACCCAGAGACATACAAAGCATAGAAAATTAAATTGATCGGCTTTTCACAGACATAAAAAGCAAATCAACCACAGGCAGCATGCTACCTGCAAATGAATAGGGCGGGGTGCTGTCCGTGTATAGCATAGACCTCACATGTGGTCGCATATGTGGACCTTACAATCTTGCCATTACTGTGGTGCCCGTACAGACAGTGCTATATAAAAACTGTGATGAATGGAAGTTAAATGTCAGAGGCATGTCCCAGATTATTACAGTCAGGACTACAGCCTCCTCACCATGAGACCATACACAACCTTATCTATGTACAGTATATAGTGTGGCTATCCTGTCTTATATAGGCCTTCAGCAGTATTATAGTTCTGTTCTTAAGGAATTCCACAGTCTACACAGCATAGTTACCCTTCGTTCACATCTGCATTGGTATTCCCCTGCGGACTCCCCAGGAACGGAATACCGAACGCAACTGCAAGCGCTGTGCAGTGAAAGCACACGGGCCCCAAAGACTATAATGGGGTCCATATGCTTGCCTTGCGCTGCCCACACAAATCATATGGACAGGAAAATAGATTGTGAAGCACTTTCCTGTCCACATGATCCCTGCGGAGATCTGGCGGCAAGCACACGGACCCCATTATAGTCTACGGGAATCCGTGTGCTTTCACTGGCGCACTGTTTGCAGTTGCATCTCCAGTGGCCAGGGTGAAAAATGCAATAGTTCAACATTTGTATATAGATACTGTACATAAAAATATGCATACAATAAAAAATCTGATTTACATACTATATAATTTCCTGATGATACGTCACTTTTATTGATGCTACCAGTATTACCAGTACATTTATTCATGGCCACTTTTGCACCCGAGGGGCAGCCGATTTCACAGATCCCCTATAGATTTGAGTGAAAACATATAAAAATAGAACATGATCTATTTTTTGATGGTCCATTAAAACAGACTGTCAAAACATTGCTCATGTGAATAGCCCCCATTCATAAGGTGGATTTAATGCAGCTGTGTGATGGCTGGCACGATTGTCACTACTGTGTGAATGTATGGCCAGGAGAGAAGGATAAAACAGAGAAGCTCTCCCTGCGGGCTTATTGCAAGATCTTGAGCTGGAAGCCCCCTATATGATATATGCTCTGAAAGAGCAAATGAACTGAGGTTTTCTTCATGGTTTGCTTCTGGATGAGCCCCACTCAATGGACTGGACTAGCAGCAAAACTCCTGTTGTAGCCTATATTGCACCTCACATGTTTTGTAAATTGTCAGGGATCCCACACACACTACGCACCACACAAGCATATGTGGCCCTGGATGCGGCCATAAAGGGGGAGTCCGATTCCACACTCATCTATCACATTAGGGGGCATTCACACAGAGTATTTTGTCATGGATTCTGACATACAGAACCCATTGAAGTCAATGGGAGGCTTTATTTCCACACAGATGCTGACGCGAATTCCACGTCAGAATCAGCGCACGGAAACTCTGTCTGAATCCCCCCTTAGGCTACAAAGGAGAGAAGTGAACCCACACCGACACACCTCCATACCAATGGCTGCCACCACCTGCCACTTAGTAGGCGAGATACCAATATTCCCAAACCAATCACATTTACACCCCCTGGCACACAATGACAAACAAAAAGTTCACAATCCTAAGCAATATTTACCGTATATACTCGAGTATAAGCTGACCCAAATATAAGCCGAGGCCCCTAATTTTACTACAAAAAACTGGGAAAACTTATTGACTCGAGTATAAGCCGAGGGGGGAAAATGCAGCAGCTACTGGAAAATTTCAAAAATTTAAAAGGTCAGAGTTTTTGGTTTTGAGTTTCCTATATTCAGTAGACCGGGCACTGTCAGACACAGGGATACCTAATGTGTATGTGTGTCACAGTCATTTTCTACTTTTATATGTATTCTAGGGAAAGGAGGGATTTACAAGTTTAAAAAAAAAAATTCTTTAAAGCTTCTTTTTTTTCCACTATTTTATGGGAGATTCTATACATTGATATTGCAGCCGGTCATAGACCCCCATCCCCCCTCCTAAAAATAAATAAATAATAATTTATTTTTTTTGCTGACTCAAGTATAAGCTGAGGGGGGATTTTTCAGCACAAAAACTGGGCTGAAAAATTCGGCTTATACTCGAGTATATATGGTACTCTCTTTGGAATTGTGAGGGTGTCTGAAACCAAGTACAACCTTATTAGATTTTTGATTTAATATACACAAAAGGTCCCTGATAATGCTCGTCTATGGACGAGTACTGCGAGCAGAGGGAGGGGGCGTTCCTCCTGGCTCTCCCAGCACAGCGCGATTGGCGCCGCGAGGCAGAAGGACGTCTCTGGCTAACAGTCAGAAACGCCCTTCTGACCATAGAAGAGCTATGGTACCGGACCGTAAGCTCTTCACACCGGGCCCACATCGGGAAAGCCGACAGTGCGCTGAACTCAGCGCACTGTCAACTTTCCGGCAGTATATAGAACTGCCTGTGTGAAAAATGGTGAAAGGTCCTCTCTAACAAAAAAAAAAAATCTAAAATATCTAATAAAAAGGACACATACCTGCAAACAATATAAAATAAAAAGGGAACATTCATTTTTTTAAGCCTAGCTTTGAGCCAAAACTCAAATCCAGAAAGCTTAGGGAGTTCAGAATAATTAGTGTTTTGCCAAATAGGGGTATAGGCGGTGTAGCAAGGCATAGTCATAACGTTCTGTGTTTTCTCTCGCACCTTGTCAATACGTTGAAAAGTGGGATAAGTGGTCCCCGGCTCAGCTTCCAAGGATTCCAATAGATCTCTAGACTATAAAATGTATCATGTTATTTCCCCCCACTGTATCAAGTGACAACTCACCCCACCCTCTAAGACGCTGCAATTGAGAGGACAAATAGCCAAGGATTGGGCACATCTAAGGCACAGGGGTTTTTGGTCCAGAATTTGAGGCAGACCAAAAAAACAGTCGCTGCGACTGGACGCCGGTGCAAATGAATGGGCCTAGTTAGGCAGATGTTGTAAGGCGAATCCGCCTGAAGAATGAGCACCTCGCTTCTGTTTTCCAGGAACAAACGGCTCCCGGGAAAAAAGAACTGACCGGTTCTCATTGATTTCAATGGGAGCCATTTTTTTGGTCAGAATTTTGAGGCCAAAATACCCCGTGTGAACTCAGCCTAACCAGTTTTTTAGAAAATGTATCATAATCAACTATCTAACTAACAATGTCTACTTCATATTCCTCAAGCAAATTTTTTTTCTGCCTAAATAAATCCGTCTGTGATGTAAAAATGCCAAATTTTGTGCGAAAAGTTGAATATACGGTATGTATTTTGCAATTTTTAGGATGAATTCTTGAGTGCAGCACTTAATAAATTCCCCCCATAACTCATAGGCCTGTAGAAATGTGGTTGGATACTGCAGACGTTTTTGACTGGATCTGACAACTACAAACTGCATAAAAATGAGTTACATAAATCTGCGATGACTTCATCTCTGATATATGTTATCACTATAAGATATAGTATACGAAGTCGCCAAAATGAGATATATTCTCCATCTGCCCAATTCTCATTGGCTTCACAATTCTCATCTCATCTCATCTCTAAATGTGTTTTGTATGTGCTTATGTACTGGGACCAAAATTCATAGTGAGTAATATTTGCTCATTGGCAGGATGAGTCCACCTAACCATTTGTATGGGGGCAAACCGACTCCTCCGGATATGGGGAAGACATAAGTATCAGGCTGTTGTATTTCAGCTGCCTAATTCTTTAGCTCCCAGAATTTGACAGTGACGTTCTCCCCTCTTTCTATTGAGAATATGTATCCAAGTGTGCATGTGTATGAGGGATAGCAGTGAGTTGCTGTGACACTTATGTTATCTCTGTGTCCTTTGTAGTTGTACAAAATCTATTGTTCACTGTTATCAGCCAATTCAGACAGAGAAGAGGCTCGTCGTTTAGGCTAAGGCCCCACGGGACGATTCACAGCGCTAAAGCGCTGCGGGAAAAACTGTGGCGGCAACGCATTACGGTTCTTCCTCCAGCGCTTTGAACAGAAAGTTCACAGAGCTTTCCTCAGCGGACTGTCTGTTATCATTATATCTAGGGGAAAACCGTTGGCGTTTTCGTAGATATGATTGACATGCTGCGATTCCCAAAACCACAGCGGTTTTGGAAATCGCAGCATGATCGTGCTGTGGATTTTGACACAAAAGTAGGCATGGGGTTCACACGAATCCTGTCCACTTTGCTGTTATTGTATAACGCCAAGATTTTTCTGTGGCCCCTTAATGAAACATCTGCTTTTTGTCAATGTTCTTGTTTGCAAATCTCCACTTTCCTATGCTTTTACTTTTGGTTACTTATTAGTAGGGTTGAGTGATCAGGATCGGAAAATAGAAATTTCACAATCGCAATCAGAATTCCGATCCCGATCTTTTAGCCGGGATCGAGGTCGGAGGTTATTTCCTACAATGCTTTGCTACTGGCCAATCATGGTATGAGAGCTAACAATGTTAGCTAGGTCCCATAGGAATGAATGGATGCGGCCGGAACACAGCCTGTGCCGGCATCCGGCCACTTAACCCCCTGCCTGCCGGCTGCGTCCATTCATTCTAAAAGGAGACTAGCTAACATCTCTAGTAGCTTAAGGCTTGGTTCACATATGCTGATGTGTTCCGTCCATACAAGTCCGCATGAGGACCCCTACGGACGGAACACAAGCAGAACTGCAAGTGCTGTGAAGTTCAAGCGCACGGGCCCCATAGACTATAATGGTGTGCTTGAACTGCACAGCGCTTGCAGTTGTGCTTGTGTTCCGTCCGTAGGGGTCCTCATGCGGACTCTTATGGACAGAACACATCAGCATATGTGAACCGGGCATAACAGTTACCTGCACAGAAGCGCTGCCGCTGGTCTGGTCTCAGCTGTTCTCGCTCCTCTTCTCGCCTCGCTGCCCCCGCCTCCCAGGTTAGTGTTACAGACCTACGAAGAAGGCGGGGCTTGTGTCTCCCCGCACTGTACCCACCCACACTCTCCTAAGCCACAAGCCCCGCCTTCTTCCTAGGTCTGTAACACTAACCTGGGAGGCAGGGGCAGAAAGGCGAGAACAGGAGCGAGAACAGCAGGGACTGGACCAGCGGCATTGCTTCTGTGCAGGTAAGTGGACACCAAGGGGGACTAAGTAGCCAGAGGATTTTTTTTTTAATCACTACACAGCGTGGAGTCTAAAAATTAAAGTGTTCAATTTTTAGACTCCATGCTGTGTAGTGAATAGGATCATTTGTAAAATCCAATCTTCGATTATTAAAAAAATCCCATTGACTTGCATTGGGATCAGGATGGAAAATGATTGGAAATGGGATTTTAAGAACGATCCTGAAATCTCAAGATCGGCTCAACCCTACTGATTAGACATTCAGTTAATCTCTGACTCGCTTCTGTAAATTACTGTAAATTTTTCTTGCACATTTCCATAAAAACAATTTCCACTTTCTCTGTTTTTCTCTTTCTATGTCTATAAGTACCGACCTGCATAGATACTTAATATCTCCTACTACCAAATAATCAGTCTATAAAATAAAACTAATCTCCTAAACATTATCATACTAGTTATTATATGGAATTTATTTGGAAACCTGCATTATATGCTAATCTATGTCTGTACACGACTTTTTCAGCTTTCCAGTATAAAATACTACACTCTTCCCAAGAGCTGAGAGCCATGTAAGAACAAAATAAGCAGAAGAAGACAAAGTCCACCCAATGTAAACAGCACAGCTCCATGGAGATAAGCTGGATACACTGGATTGGTAGATAGAGATCGATTTTTTCTAGGGACAACTAAGAAAGTCATATCAGCTTAGCCATAGCGGTCAGTTGGTTCCAGGTGCTGACTCGGCATAATCTAAACAATGTAGGCAAATCGGCTAAAACAATGGTCCCCTTGTGTATGTCTCTGCACATTCTAAAATTCTCCATGAGTGTATTATATATATATATATATATATATATATATATATATATATATATATATATATATTTGCAGTACAGGGTTATGATTTTTTTAGTGTATAAATAAGAAGTAATAGTTACCGTTGATCGAATTCCCATGGATCTCTGCTCATGGTGAAGCTTTGCCCCTTCGGTCTGACAGCAGATCAGCTTGGAGCACTCAGGTGTTAACACCATGAGCAGAAACAACATCTTCAGCGACTCCAGAGAAGCAATTTTTCTGCTCATCGCTCTGTAAAGGGTTATAAAACCACTTCCAAACCATTTGATGCCTATTATCTTACAGTGAGAATCATTATTTAGAAATAGAGAATGCTTCATACAGTTACTAGATGAGTTTCCAAGGAAAAATCAGTGTGTCAGAAATCACAAAAAAAAAGCTAAATGGGCAAATTCAGGATATCTGTAAGAGGGTGGATGTAGACTGGCGGTGGAACCTTCCATCTCAAGTATACTTTTTGACTTCCCTGTATATGTATACTACGGTAATTGATGGACCGTGAACTGTTATGTAAGTTATACAGGATAAACACCCAATATGTGTATGAACAATATACTGTATGGCAAGTAGTCCATGGGACAGACAATAATGTGTGTACATTTAAAGGGATCCTATCATTAGAATCCCTTTTTTTCTAACTAACATGTAGGAATATCCTTGAGAAATGCTATTCTTCTCCTATCTTTAGAGATCTTCTCTGCGCCGCCATTCAGTAGAAATCCCAGTTTTCTTCAGTATGCAAATGAGTTCTCTCGCAGCACTGTGGGCGTCCCCAATGCTGCGGGAGAACTCTCCAGTGCCGCCTCCATCTTTTTCAGGAACCGGCCTCTATGCGTTCTCTTCTGGCTTGGCTTTCAATCCTCTACACATGCGCAATCGGCTCTGCCAGCAGGCACCTCCGCATGGCCATTTTTTTGTGGCCGCTTACTACAAGAGCTTGCGTAAGCGGCCACAAAACAATGGCCACTTGCAGGTGCAGTCGACTCTGACCGCTGGCAGAGCCAATTACGCATGCGTAGAAGATTGAAAGCCAAGCCAGAAGACGACGCATAGAGTCTGGTTCCTGATGAAGATGGAGGCGTCGCTGGAGAGAGTTCTCTCGCAGTATTGGGGATACCCCCAGTGCTGTTTGAGCCCTGCGGCCCGCTCCCAGTGCTGCAAGAGAACTCATTTGCATAAAGACAGAAAATGGAATATCTACCGAATGGCAGCGCGGAGAAGACATCTAAAGGTAGGAGACAAATAGCCTTTCTTAAGGCTATTCCTACGTGTTAGTCAGAAAAAAGGGATTATAATGATAGGATCCCTTTAATGCCCGTTTGCATCTTGTAGATTGTTAGCTCTTGAGAGTAGTCCCATTGAATTGACTATGTCTCTGTCATGTATCTTTTTGTCTGCATACGAACCGTACATTTTGTAAAGTGCTGCGGAATATGTTGGTGCTATATAAAAAACATGTATTATTTTTTTCAACTGTGATTTTTATTAAATTTTTCAAAACAGAGAAGAAAGAACCGTATATAAAATGTAGTGGTTGTTTGATGGTAAAAGGAGGCGTAGCACTCATCAATTGACATATCACCCCTCGCACTACCAAACAGCAGTGAGAAATATAGCAACAGAGGAACACATGGAACGAGTAACCCTGAAAATCCAAGAGAGTAACAGAATCTGCACTCAGCACATACTGGGGTGCCCCAACTGGTAAGAGATACGTCAGAATTAAAAAAGTCAAATGCACGCCCATGGAGACCTGGGCCGGTCAGGAACTGGCATAGGTTTTTTTTTACATCTCATGCCAGTTTTCCAGTATGCATGCACCACACCCATACACACCAGAAAACTGGCATAGATAGGTTTATAAATTCCCCCTCACTGACTCTCCGAAAGTTACAAACTAATTTTGGATTAACAAGACTGATGGACACGACATCCAACTACACCTCTATTGTGACTGGCGAGAGAGAGGAAAAGACCAAATCCATGCCAGCCAAGAGTGTTACGATCACTTGAGACTGGTATGTAAGGTTATGCTTGTTGGTAGAAGAAATACAATGTCTTACTATGTACTTAATAGCAAAATACTGAATAAGACTTCTGCTGAAAAAGACTGAGGATGTTGGTGGACAGTAAGCTTACCTTTAGTAACTAGTGCCAGGCAGCTGCCGCCAAGGCAAAGAAAATTATGGGATGCATCAAAATAGGCATAGAGTCTCAGGACAATAGTATAGTTGTGCCTAAAATCACTGGTATGGCCACACATAGACTATTGTGCACAATTTTAGGTTTTATACTGATTAGATATACTGGAGAGATGTTGAAACAGGAACGATTTTTTTCTCCTAACAAGGGGCAATTGTCATTAGCTTGGGTTTGGGTTTTTTTTTGCCTTCCTCTGGATCAACTCTGTAGGGTTATAGATTGGACTGTATCTTTATTCAACCTCATATAGTATTTATGACAAATTTGAAGTGAGACAACCTTCGCATCTTTTCAGGTAACGTTTAACCCCTTCTCGACATGCGCCATAATAGTACGGCGCATGTCGGGTCTGTAACTATGGCGACCGCCCGGGAGCCGGGCAGCCGCCATAGCCGCTGGGTGTCTACTGCTTTAAGCAGTAGACAACCGGCTCTAATGCCTCCGATCGGTCCCCAGACCGATCGGAGGCATTAACCTCTCCGGTGCCATGGTCAAAAGCGCCAGAGGCGCCATTTTCCTGGCGGCGCATGGGCGTCGCCATTTTGCCAGTGATCGCCGGCTCCTGGAGCATGCTCCAGGGCCGATGTCACATTGGCATGACAGCCGGGAGCCTTTACAAGGCTCCCAGGCTTGTCTGCAAATTCTCTCTTTTGCAGGCTGGTCTATGCAGCCTGCAAAAGAAAGGAAGATTTTTTGCAATGCATTGCAATGCATTAGCATTGTAATGCATTGCATTAGTGATCAGACCCCCTGGGGTTCAACACCCCTAGGGAGTCTAATAAATGCAAAAAAAAAAAAATATAAAAAGTATTAAAAATTCAAATCCCCCCCTTTCCCTAGAACACATATAAAATTAGTTAAAAACTGTGAAACACATACATGTTAGGTATCCCCGCGTCCAAAATCACCCGCTCTACAAATCTATAAAAATATTTTTCCTGTTTGGTAAACGCCGTAGCGGGAAAAATAGTCAAAAGTGCCAAACCGCCGTTTTTTCACTGTTTTGATTCTGATAAAAATTTGAATAAAAAGTGATCAAAGCAATAACATTTCCCGAAAATGGTAGAACTAAAAAGTACACTCAGCCCCGCAAAAAAAGACGCCCTATGCATGCGGAATATGGCGACTTTTAGAAAAAAAATTTTTTAACACAGTTTTATATTTTTTTAAAGGGGTCAAAATGTAAATAAAACCATATAAATTTGGTATCCCTGGAACCGTACCGAAACACAGAATACAGGGGACATGTCATTTTGGCTGCACAGTGAACACCATAAAACCAAAGCCCGTAAGAAAGTCGCAGAAATGCATTTTTTTTTCAAATCCACCCCATTCTGAATTTTTTTCCTGCTTCCCAGTACATTATATAGAATAATTAATGGTGGCATCATGAAGAAAAATTTGTCCTGCAAAAATTAAGACCTCATATGGCTCTGGGAGCGGAGAAATAAAAAAGTTATGGGGTTTAGAAGGAGGGGAGTCAAAAACGAAAAACGAAAATCAAAAAATGCCATCAGCAGGAAAGGGTTAATGGAATAACATTTACCATTGTCTGTGCCTAGTGCAGGTACTAAATGTATTTCTTCTCTACTTGGCAAGAAATGTACATATGTATCAATTACCAATAATACATGAACATGCACCTCCTCTGTTCCCAAAACACAGGTGTATCCCTTGTATGGTAAATGTCTTACATTTGCTGTGACTTTGATAGGCCAAAAATATTAAGAATGTTACATTTCACATAATTAGAATTGCTACAAATGTGTCCAAATTTAGTGCAACATAGAAGAATGATAATAAACAATGATGGCAAAATAAACTCCACTTAAAATTCACTACAGGTAATGGGAGGGGGATTTTATGCTTTAGACCAAATGCTGATGCAGCGTCAGGCTAGTTTTACTAGTAGAGGCTGCAGCCAGTAAAAAGGCTTCATTCACACATGCTGCAACGTGAGATCTGTTCCTGGGAGACTCAAGCCCTGAACAAACAGCTGTGCTATTTTAATTGCCGACTTGTACTAGAATTTCAGAAACACACATGTCTCAGCTTTGGGAAGGGAGTGAAGTAATGTCTCTTTTCTGATGCTGTTATACCCGTCCAGTTGCATCTAGTTAAACCCCTGATTAGAGGAATTCCAGTGGTAAAGGAACATGGAACCTACAAATAGTAAAGCTTCATTCCCTTTAATGCAGTAGTTTTCATGAGAGAACTTTATTTAAATACACTATAGAGAATATATATGTAAATATGTTCCGGTATAGCAGTCATGGCACACTGGTGGCGCTATATAGACGATGTTTCTAGCATGGCAGGGCCACATCGGCTTTCTAACATAGATGACCATGAGTATCTGTTTTCTATTTTACTAATGGAACAGAAATATTCACTTTTTAGGAAATTAATAAAGGAAGAAATGAATTAGAATACTTTTTGATCACACATCTGTTTATAGGAAAAACCTCAATGGTTTGCTCTATCTGTTTAATTGACATCGGCCATGTTTGACTTATAATGGTGTCCAGTTGACTGTCAATTTGATTTGTGTTATATAAGGCTTGGACACAATGGCAAGAATACCCGTATTTTTACATAGTCAAATTTAACTCTACCTTATACACCTGCCATCACCACTTCTAGAAATCTGTATACTTGTTTTATGGAAGTGATATCTCACACATGAGAGAATTCCAAAGGTGACTGTTAGTCAAAAGTCAAAGCTTGACAAGAGAAACAGAAAGACACTTTCTCGGACTGAAGTAAGAAAAACACATTAAAACCTGCAATAATTTGAGGCACTGTAGTTTTGTAAGTTTAAGGGCACCAGTATCAGTGAGAAACATCAGTGTCCATGTCCATGGTGATGCTTTGAATTTTGACTACATCTGCAGACTTTTGACAGTCTTTACATATTGAGTTGTGATCACAGAACCAGTAGACCTAAACACATTCATCACCTAAACAACTTGGGTCACAGACTCAGGTACATTCCAACAATCAGTCTCCTACAGAACTCTTAAACTTTTTACAACTGCATTACATGCTATGTAAATGAGAAAAAAGGGGTTGTTACTAGTGATGATAGGTCTATCAGGAAGAGTTCAAGTGGACTATGTAAAAATAGAGGTGTTCACATAATTGTTTCCAAACACTATACATAATCTATGTAGCTCAGTATTTACAGTTTGACAATCCCTTTAAAAAGAGTCTGTCTGGTCCAGAAGTAATCCCAAACAAATGATGTTCTGTGTAGGGTCCTTTGACAGGAGCAGAAATTTCCTTTGTGACCACAAACTGATGCAGCAATGCAGGGATCTTTTTTTCTTATAAATTTGTAAATCAGTGCAAGTGCTTTTGGGGAAGTTTTGACTTGCTTACAAACAGCCTTCATGTAGACAAAGGATAAAAATGTCAATCACAGCCATAAGTATGTAATTGAAAACAGTGGTATGACTGTATAATAGGTTTTGTGGGCCCCAATGCAAACTTTATTCGGGGCCCCAAACCCCATCCCTACATTATTATACACTTGATACATATGAAGGCTGCAGCATTTACCCAGCGACTATAAAGTGATACAAATTGTAGTGCTCACAAATGCCAACAATACGGTGAGTGGGCATACAGAGCCTGGCATGTAAACAATATGGCGAGCTGCATGCTCTGGGAAATGGCTAATCTGCCAGTTAGGCACCCTGTCGTTCTAAATTTGACGGCCGCTCTTAATGATAGGCCATCATTTTTAAAAAAGTTGACCTAGCCTGAGCAAATGTTACATGCAAACAAGTAGATGCAAAAAAAAGTATTTATTCTCTATCCATAGGATAGTGGATAAATACCTGATCAGTGGAGTCTCAGCAGTCAGACCCCCACCAATCCCAAGAACAGGGGGCCTTTCCCTCCGCTCAGGCTGAATGAAGGCATGACTGCTGGTGGATGAACTACCCATTCACTTCAATGGGAGCACTGGAGATAACCAAAGTACAACACTTATCTATCTCCAGTGCTCCCATTGAAGTATTTGGGAACACCACCTACCACCTTTCACGACTACATTCAATCAGGCTGAAAGCATACCTCCCAAATTTTGAAGAGTAGAAAGAGGAACAAGATGTGTGGCACGCATAATGCGCTGTGGCAAATTTAGCTCCGGCCACTTTTTTCATTCATTTTTCATGTGCCCTCACACAGTATAATCTTCCTACAGTCACCCGTACATTATATGCCCCCACATTATAATGTTCCCTTCCAACTGCCCCACAGTATTAAGTCCCTCTCCTGATGCCCCAGTTTAAACTGGGGGAAACTAGAGGGGATATAAAACTGGAGCAGCTGGAGCGGAACATGAAACTGGGGGCAACTAGAGGCAGACAGATCCCCCTCCAGCTACTCCCACAGTTTAATATCCCCCTCCAGTTGTCCCCAGTTTAATATCCTCCTTAATGTCCTCCAGCTTAAGTGCCCCCTTCATCTACCCCCAGTTTCTTGTCCCCCCTCCATCTCTGCCCCCAGTTTCATCTCTCCCCTCCATTTCTGCCCCAGTTTTATATCCCCTTTCATCTGCCCCAGTTTCATCTACCCCTCCATCTGCCCCCAGTTTAATATCCCCCTCCATCTGCCCCCAGTTTCATGCTCCCTCATCTCTGCCCCCAGTTTCATGCCCCCTCATCTCTGCCCCCAGTTTCATGTCCTCCCTCCATCTCTGCCCCCAGTTTCATGTCCTCCCCTCCATCTCTGCCCCCAGTATAATGTTTCCCTTCCATCTCTGCCCCAGTATAAGGATACTCGCTTTTCCTTGATCCCCTGCCTTTCTGTGTGCAGTCTCACATCTCCAGCCCCCCCCCTCAGTACCTTAGACTACACATCTATCCATCTCTCCAACACCACTTCAGCGACAGAGCGGGACATGCAGTAAGTTGTGTGTGACCGCGGGACTGGAGCTTAAAATCGGGACTATCCCGCTAAATGCGGGACGGTTGGGAGCTATGTGAAAGTGCAGTAGAGGAAGAGGACCCCTCATTTTTGGGAAAGGTGCGGGTCTCAGTGATCAGACTCCCCACTGATCAGGCCTTTAATGTAAGCGTTATTTTTATATGGCTGCTGTTTTCTGTCTGAAAATGTAATTCAAACAAACAATTCTCAGATAAAATATCCTGACAAATATATTTTAATAAATTCACTGCCAGTTCAACAGTTTCCTGCCTCAGTGGGAAGGTAGAGTCATTTTTTGTCCCCTTCACAGCTTGTTTAGAGACATAGCATCCATCTCATTGCAGGCACTGTGAGGAGACACAGAGAATGCTTTACATTTGGTATTCCTCTGAAATGCTGAATTTAATCCACCACTGAGAACACAAACCAAGTAAAGAATGGCTGCAGAGAACTGCGGTGTACACTGGAAAGCAGCAAGGCAGAGCTTAGATATGATATCTTATAGAATTCATTGACCTACATGCTTCCTTAGAGACCCCTTCATCTGGCCAAAGATAAATGTAAACACTACAACAAAGTAGATGATGGCAACATCAAAGACAAAGAGGAAAGCAGCAGGTATGAGAGTCCTCTCTAATCTCAGGATAGTGATTTAGAAATAGAATATATACTTTATAGGTAGCACTATTCACTCGCTAATACATTTTTGGGATTATTGTGTTGCAACCTCAACATCGTACTATGTGGTGGCCTCTGAGGGGGCTTTAGAATTTGGGCAGGTCAGATGTGTCTAAGTAGAGGTGATAGAGGGGACCACTTTTGTAACCTTTGCACTGGGCTCACCGATGTGTTAAAATGGCCCTGGCTCTATTCTTCTTTTTCCAATTACCCTTGTTTACATCTAATGTCATATATTCTACCATTCCAAATATATTATATGGTTCTGTATTTGTTCTTGTGGATAATCGAGTGAGTTCGTGTTTTAAGCCTTGTACTGTAGTTCTTATGTTGTTTTTCTTTGTTTGTATCCCTATAGATATCCCTAAGGGAAACCCTAGTCTGCACTGCTGAACCTAATTGTCAGTTCACACTAGCTTATGTGTTCCGTCCAGAAAGGGAATTCCAGTAGGAGAAATTTCCCAGTAGATGCTGAAAACCCTGGAGGAAGGGGCACAAGAGACAGTGAGCCCTGGTCTGAAACCCCCCACTGTCCGTTCCTGCTTGCCGGTCCTATCCTAGGTAATAGGCGACAACTGAACGAAAAAACCCTTCCTAAATACATGACACGCAAAACGCTGACAAGGCAAAAAACAACAAGGGAGTTCAGCTAGCCTGGGGTCTGTAACAGTCGACAATGCAGAGAAAAAAAAAATCGATATCCAAAAGAGTAGTTTATAGGGAAAGCCAGAGGTCAAGAGTCAGAATACAAGAATAAACAGTAAGAGAAAAGCCAGCACGCACAAGGCAATAGCAAGCACCAGTGTGAGTGTGAGCCAAGAATAAATAGGGAGGAAGAACCCGCCCTGGAGTTGATAGGCGGATAGACTGTCAATCACAGGGCAAGGCTAAACTTAACTATTATAGGAGCAGAGAGAAATGAACGCAGACGGGTGTGGTGGAAAATCAATTACAGAGATTGCACAGTGTGAACACTGCTCAACGAAAAATACTAAGCATACGCCTCATGTGCTGTAGCATGAGAGCGGAGGGTGGTGCAGAGACCAGAACAGGCAGAGACGTTACACCAGTTTTCTAGTGTGCTATAATAAATATGTCGAACCAGGGCACCCCAGCTTCTGTGATCTACCCACTTACACTAAAAGTGGTGAGTGAGGCATAAGATAGGGGATTTGGCCCATCTTTGGCGCAAGAATGAGCAACTGCACTATATTAACATTCATCTACTCCAGAAAATTAGCACAGATGGATTGATAAAGTCCCCCCATAGTGTCCAGTCAGGATAATTATGTGTTGGACATTTTTACATTTGTTGAAAACAAATTCCATAATTTTTCCTCGATCTGGCCCTATGGGGCATATATATGTGTAGGAGCACTATGTAGTGGCGTAACTACCGCCATAGCAGCAGAGGCAGCTGCCATAGGCCCCGAGACATTAGGGGCCCGGTGACAGCCGCTACTGCTGCTATCATTATACTCGGGGGTCTTTTCGGACCCCCGAGTATAATGATTGGCGGACCGGGAGAGGTAAGAAACATAAAAAATACTGCCACTTACCTCTCCACGATCCTGCCAGGCCTCCTTCCTGACGTTCTTTCTGAGGTCTCTGACGTCACATGAACCCAGCCTGTATCCCGGGTCATGTGACGTCCAACGTCATAGAAGAAGGACGGCAGCGGAGAAGACAGCGTAGGAGCCGGGGGACAGGTAAGTAACAGTGGTTTTTTATGTTTTTATTCCCCCAGGTCTCCGATTATTATACTCTGGGGTCTGAAAAGACCCCAGAATATAATAATTGTTTATGGGTGTCCACAGAGGGACATAATACTGTGTGCAGGGGTCACTATGGGGTACAATACTGTGTGCAGGGGCCACTATGGGGGATAATACTGTGTGCAAGGGCCACTATGGGGTATAATACTGTGTGCAGGGGCCACTATGAGGGATAATACTGTGTGCAAGGGCCACTATGGGCCATAATACTGTGTGCAGGGGCCACTATGGGGGATAATACTGTGTGCAGGGGCCACTATTGGGGATAATACTGTTTGCAGGGGACACTATGAGAGATAATACTGTGTGCAGGGGCCACTATGGGGTATAATACTGTGTGCAGGGGCTACTATGGGGTATAATACTGTGTGCAGGGGCCACTATGGGGTATAATACTGTGTGCAGGGGCCAATATGGGGCATAGTACTATGTGCAGGGGCCACTATGGGGGATAATACTGTGTGCAGGAGCCACTATGGGGGATAATAGAACGTGCAGGAATGCATAGGAGGGGGGGGGGTCGGTGGAGGTCTTCGGCGTTGGTGTCAGTCGGGGGGCCCCATGTCAAAAGTTCGCCACGGGGCCCTGCCATTCCTAGTCACGCCACTGCCACTATGATTAGTAAAGGGTGGCATGGCTTATTTATGAAAAAAGAAAGGATGAATAATTGCCTAGTAGTATCCACCAAGGGACCCTTAGCAATCTGCCTAAATAGTGACACAGTCTGAAATGAAAATAAATCTCCTGTTACATTTAATCTGAAAGGTCAACACATAGAGAAAGCCTTTATCATGTTGAAAGCCTACTGACCTGCTACTTTATCTTAAGCCTTTGCTCTGTGCCAAAGCATTTTAGTGAAAAGGTAGAGCCAAGTAGTTTATACAAATGCAGTGATGAAGATTAACATACTGGTCAGACTGGTTGACATGCTAGCCAGGTCTATCAGAATATTACACGGTAATCCTCTAAGCTTTGGAGCATGTTCTACCAAGAAGGAGTGGTGACACTACAGTGATCTGTGATAATGTTGTTTGACTACTTAAAAAAAAAAAAAAAACTATGTCTGACAACCCAATAATTCTTTCTAATGCTGAGAATGTTCTAGAGAAGATGTGATGCGTTGCGGAAACGCAGCTTTTTTTTTTTTTTTTTTTTTGCAGATTTTGATATGTTTTTTGAGCCAAAGCCAAGAATGGCTACAAAAGGAATGGGGAATATATAGGAAGTTCTTACACTTCTCCAATAATAATAATAATAATAATAATAATAAATTTTATTTATATAGCGCCAACATATTCCGCAGCGCTGTACAATTTGTAGGGTTCAATGGGACTGAGGGCCCTGCTCGCAAGAGCTTACAGTCTACTCAATCCACTTCTGGCTTTGGCTGCAGCAAAATCTGCAACATAAAAAGCTACGTTTCAACAATGCGGAGCCTCAGCCCAACACTGGTTTTGTTCTTTAGGCTAAGACATGAATCCCATCCACTTTGCAAGTACTGTAAAATGCCGCGATTTTTCCAGACGTGTTTCCGGCCAGTGGGGCCCCCAGCCTTAGGGGCGATGACTCTTCGTTTCTGGCCAGTGGGGCCCCCGGCCTTAGGGGCGATGACTCTTCTCCACATATCTCCAACTAACTCGGCATCAGCAGATGGAAAGGTCCTGCATGCATGATTTTTTCATCTAGCACTTTTAGTTTAAAAACAATGGACACCCCACAGACCCCAATATAGTCAATGGTGATCCATGGGGCTCCATGTGTGCCTGCAATTTCAGTTGTCGTTCTGGACAGCCCAACATTAGAGTGAACCCAGTGTTACTATGTCAGGCTACAGTTCATTATATACTCACTGCTTTCGGCGCTTTCTCTAGCCGTTACTCGCTGCCTCCATCTTTCTTGTTAATAAACCATCAATAATATTAAACTAAGTTCCACTAATGCATCTGGAAGAAGAAAAAAACATGAACATGTCTGACTAATTCCTCATTAATGATGCATTTACTTTCTGATTGCTGAATATTGCCTAATTAAGATTATATAGATGCTTTTTGATTGCATAATTATATGCACTGACATTTCCGTTTGTGTATGCCAGAAAATGTATACTTAATGAAGCAGCTATAGTAGGAAAACAGAGGAGAATCGTGAGGGTTCAAGAGCAATGTTGGGTTTTTTTGTTGTTGGGGGATTTAAATACTGCATCAGATTTTTACATCTTATATAGGGCATTATTGTTATTGTATTTCTCTCCTACAGCTCCGCAGTATAACAATTGCCTTACATTTCATAACAGGGAATGCAAATTACAAAGTAGAAAAAAAAAAGATGAATAGACACAAGGCAAAGAGGAAGGGACGGCTCGGCCTAGGCGACCTTACCGTCTACTAAAAGCTGCTTTATTTATTGTCTTACTATGATCATTGCATTGCTGGATTTTAATGACTTCCACAGACTATAGCCATTGTAGCCAAAAACCGTGGCTGCATTAACAATAATGTGTTACACTCTATTCTTGATAATATGCAGCAATGGTTTTCATGTAAGGTTACATTTTGCCGAATATATGTGTCAGTGCGGGGATGGATGGTGGTGTTTATATCCAGGATATGTATATTAGTGTGATATTCTTTTTATTCAGCACTGATTCACTTAACTATAACAAAATGTACATGTACGTGATGAGGCGTGAGGGGTTGAATGAAGAGAGCTGAGCCCTCTCTATACATGGCAGGTGCCAGCTGTATAATACAGCCAGTACCCGCTTAACCACTTCAGTACCAGGCCAATTTGTGGTCCAGGACCAGACACATTTTCGGGGTTTTTTTGTATGTGCGGTTTTGAGGGCTGTAACATTTTTCTCATACGTCTCAGTCAACTAATTTTTGCGTCTTTTTTCGGGGACACATAGGGCTTTATTTTTATGTTGTTTTTATTTTCGAATGTGTTTGAATTTTTTTTATATCCGGGAAAATATAAACATAATAGGAGGGAAATTGTGTCTGGTTTTCAATTTATTATTTTTTTTATTTAATAACACAAAGTGTCACTGAAAAACTTTATAATATAGTTTTTCCTCTCTGTTACGGTAATTTTTATTTGGTATGGTGTCGTCGGGGGTGGGGCTATAACCTTTAATAACGGCGTTTTATTAGCGTATTTTATTATTATTATTATTATATTTACATTTTTTAAAACTTTTTTATTATATTTTTTTTTATTTTTTTTTTATTTTTTTCAGATTGTGTCCCCATAAGGTCATAAGAGACCTTTGGGGACATCTGATCAGTTTGGTTTTTTTTGGTACAGAAGCTGATTTCCCCTGCAACTGGGGCTGGTACATTTAGCCTCAGTTGCAGGAGGAATACAGCCTCCTGCATGCTGTATACGCAGTATACAGAGCTAATCTGGGTCCTGTAGGACCCAGCAGCTCTTGCAAGATGCTGCTGCTGGCGGATCACTTGACTGCCAGGTCAGAGGGTGACCACATCATGGCGGCGCCCATAGCCGTGTATACAGCGCTTATTGAGCGCTGTATACACAGCGATCGAGATGGCATGGGAGGTAATAAATCTTCCCTGCCATCTCTCTGGGAGCTCTGGCTGAAGTTACATCTGGCTCCCAACTTCCGCTGCTGACGTTCTGACTGGACGTACCGGTACCGTTACGTACATAACGGTTCCTGTCAGAACAAGACAACCACTTTCTGGACGTATAAAGTCTATGGGCGGTCCGGTAGTGGTTAAAAAAAGTAAAAAAAAAATAAAATAAAATAAAAAGGATGAAAAAAAATAAATAACAGTTTAAAAAAACCCTTTCCCTAGATCACATAAAAAAATAATTCAACAAAAATAAGCATAAACATATAAAAATATTTCTCCCATATGGTGAACGGTGTAAGAAAAAAAAAATCAAATTGGTCAAATGGCTTTTTATTTAACACTTTGTTTCCTATAAGAAAAATGGAATAAAAAGTGAGCAAACCATCAGACCTCCCCAAAATGGTATCAATAAATATGTCATCTTGTGCCGCATAAAAAGATACCATACCCAGCTCCATACACATAAATATGACAAAGTTATTTCTATTTTGCAAAATTTATTTTTTTTTTTTAAAAAGGTATAAAAAAAATTTAAAATACAATATAAATTTGGTATTGCCTTGATCGTACCACAGAATACAGGTAATGTCATTTTTATCACAGCGTGAATGCTGTAAACATGAAACCCATAAGAAATTGGCGCATATGTGTTGTTTTTTCCAATTCCACTTCATTCTGAATTTTTTCCAGCTTCCCAGCTGAAAGGAGCCTTTGCAAAGTACCATCATGTGACTCCGTAAACTGGAAAATGAAAAACTTATAGCTCTGGGAATGTGGGGAAGGAAAAACAGGCAAAAACGAAAATTGCCTTGTGGTGAACAGGCAAGGGTTTCCCCATGAACATAACCGTAGTTCAATTTGTAGACAATTAAAAGTTAAACATTTTTGGAAATATAAATATTTAAACATTTTGCAGAGTTTTAATTCCCTTTAACCCCTTCCCGCCGATGGCATTTTTTGATTTTCGTTTTTCGTTTTTGACTCCCCTCCTTCTAAACCCTATAACTTTTTTATTTCTCCACTCCCAGAGCCATATGAGGTCTTAATTTTTACGGGACAAATTTTTCTTCATGATGCTACCATTAATTATTCTATATAATGTACTGGGAAGCAGGAAAAAAAATTCAGAATGGGGTGGATTTGAAGAAAAAATGCATTTCTGCGACTTTCTTACGGGCTTTGGTTTTACGGCGTTCACTGTGCAGCCAAAATGACATGTCCCCTATATTCTGTGTTTCGGTACGGTTCCAGGGATACCAAATATATATGGTTTTATTTACATTTTGACCCCTAAAAAAAATTCCAAAACTGTTAAAAAAAATTTTTTCTAAAAGTCGCCATATTCCGACGGCCGTAACTTTTTTATACGTAAGTGTACGGGGATTCATAGGGCGTCTTTTTTTGCGGGGCCGGGTGTACTTTTTAGTTCTACCATTTTCGGGAAATGTTATTGCTTTGATCACTTTTTATTCAAATTTTTATCAGAATCAAAACAGTGAAAAAACGGCGGTTTGGCACTTTCGACTATTTTTCCCGCTACGGCGTTTACCGAACAGGAAAAATATTTTTATAGTTTTGTAGAGCGGGCGATTTCGGACGTGGGGATACCTAACATGTATATGTTTCACAGTTTTTAACTATTTTTATATGTGTTCTAGGGAAAGGGGGGTGATTTGAACTTTTAATTCTTTTTATATTTTTTTATATTTTTTTAACTTTTTTTTAATTTGAGTGTTGAACCCCAGGGGGTTTGATCACTAATGCAATGCATTACAATGCTAATGCATTGCAAAAAAGCATCCTTTCTTTTGCAGGCTGCATAGACCAGCCTGCAAAAGAGAGGATTTGCAGACAAGCCTGGGAGCCTGTACAAGGCTCCCGGCTGTCATGGCAACGGGACGTCAGCCCTGGAGCATGCTCCAGGAGCCGGCAATCCCGGCCAAAATGGCGCCTCCGGCGCCTTTGACCGCAGTGCCGGAGGGGTTAATGCCTCCGATCGGTCCGGGGACCGATCGGAGGCATTAGAGCCGGTTGTCTACTGCTTAAAGCCATAGTTACAGACCCGACATGCGCCGTACTATTACGGCGCATGTCGGGAAGGGGTTAACCAACTTAGTGGTGACATCTTTTGTCTTGATCAGTTGCCAATGGACATGACCATGAATGCAAGAACTTTCTATGGTCTTGGTCAGAAATCCGGCCATGATATCCTAATTGA
Source organism: Leptodactylus fuscus (assembly GCF_031893055.1). Classification (NCBI taxonomy): domain Eukaryota; kingdom Metazoa; phylum Chordata; class Amphibia; order Anura; family Leptodactylidae; genus Leptodactylus; species Leptodactylus fuscus. Next base: position 205,390,183 of record NC_134268.1, on the reverse strand, counting down.
GACTGATGGAACGTCACACTTTAGATGTGCCAAAATCCTTAGTATTTATTCGATACTCAAGTAGAGACAGAGTAAAATGTTTTTCGGTATGTTGGAATACCTTCATCAGACTCTACATACAGAGAAAGAATAAGTGAACAATTATAATCCGTGGGTAATACAGTGCACATTATATACAAGATATACACAATATTTACACAAAGGCCAGGTTGTAGTAAGGCAGGTGATACGATACTGGATTTCCGTGTATTCAGAATGGATGGAGAAGTAATGCAGTATATGATGCTACAACAAGGTAATGTTAAAGGTAAAGGTTATAAGACCATCTCCAAGCAGCTTGATGTTCCTGTGACTACAATAGCACATATTATTCAAAAATTTTAGATCCATAGGACAGATGTACACAACTGGTGTCCCATGGGTTTCATATTAAATGAAACTTCTCCACTGTATTGTTCTGTGTTGTGTTCAGATTTTCCAAAGCTTGAGTAGCGTTCATGCAAGTCAATAGATCAATACCTGAAGGGGTAGTGACTCTCTTCCAGTGCATTACTATCAAGGTGTTATCAGCGGTACACGGGGAGAGGAACAATCTAGATGACTTCTTTCCCAATTTCCTGGATGGTGAGTTAAGCGGATAAATAAGGGGGTCTCTAATGGGATCCTTGTATGAAAAGATTATTGGTCATCTCCACCTCCAATCAGAATTCCTATACTAATGGGCAATCCCAAAATATGTGCCCAACACCAACCTATTTGTTATAGACAGATTATTGAAGTTTATATCTTACTACTGTCAGGGTCTGGGGTTGCTAGGTGGGGTGGCATAGACACACAAGTCCAGACTCTTTAGTCCAAAACGAAGGTAGAGTTTATTTTCACTCAAAAAGGCAGTGCAGCAACAAAAGGAAACAATACAAAAATAAATCCCTGCCCGGCTAGGCTCTAACTAAACATATAATAGGTTACTTCACCTAGAATAACAGAAATCCAAAGCCAGTAGAATCATTCAGGACACAGCTCCAAAAATATGACCTCTCTGTTGGCTCTCTATCCAAGCTCTGCCCCGAGTCTGCTGCTGGAGCTGGCTTCTTAAGCCTCCTTGATGAGCAGACTCTCTGCAGCTGAGTCGCTGCCAGTACATCCCCAAAGTGTGGACTGGAGGGGGGTGGAATGACAGGTCCCACTACCAACCTACCTGCCATTCCTAAAAATCCAGCCCAATACTGAGCATTTACCAAAATGCTCAGCAGACGAAAGTTATCTGCTGAGAACAAACATTCCTGGAGTTTTCTCATCTCACCCACCTTAGTAGTCTGGGGGAGATGTACACCCCCTCCATTACCTAACCAGCCATCAGCTTACACCACCTAGAACACTCCATATACAATCTCTACTTATTTTTCCCTCTTCTGTTCATACTGTTCACATTTATGTTGCTTTGGTGTTATTACCTTGAATATCTAATAGGTATACATTACTAAATATTTCTTCACCTATGTTCAGCTGTAAGATATTATATTTTCCATCCTGTATATAAAAAGAGAATAAAAAAAATAAAACAGCGGGAACTGGATTACATTTTCCTTTTGGACATATTTCTAAACATAATTTTTCAGCAAACACTTTGAAACATGGAATTTTCCTCGTAGAATGTGTTTGTCGTAAATGGAGGACAAGATTAACAGAGCAGGTTTGAGACACTCACAACATTCGCCATGATTTACAGTTTGTCAGGTTCATATCAGATGGCAGTGAAACTGTAGAAGTTGCCAAGAGTCAGTCCTGAATTATAAGCAGACTAGTGCTTAAATATGTGCCAGGGGATGAATATTTTACCAAAAGAGAAGACTGTGCTCAGCAAGGCTTGAGAGAAAATCCACCTGAGATGCTCACAGAAGAGGTTTTACATTATGCTCGGGATTCTTTCAAAGTTAGATTTATGTTTTCTTGTTTTTGAGCAGAGAACTCAGAATTGACTTACAGACTGGAAATAAACAATATTAACCAGTATATAAATTATTACGTTATAGCACAAAGGAGCAATATCACTGAAATGTAATTCTAGATAGCAAGAGGATTAAAAATAGTCGTATGTTTGCTAGTTTCGGAGTACACTATAAATAGGACTTCTTGGACGTAAATCTGAATTTTTTTGATTTCAAATTAAAAAGTTGTGGCTAAAATTAAGAATGAAAGTAAGAAGAGGCATACAATTTGCCCCAGTCCATAAAATATGATTTCTATACTTGCTGATCATAAGATGTGCTGCCCACCTGTAACTGGCAGTGCAACAGAACTTGTCTGGTCCATGGATTGGCATCTTCACGGACATCATGTGATGGCACCATGCAGAGCAGTCACATGATACACCTGCTTGCGGTGCTACCTCCAACCCTGGGTTATTGTGCTGTCTTGTCAGTACTAGAGATGAGCGAATGGCGTTCGATCGAATCGGTATTCCATCGAATATCAGGCTGCTCGAGATATTCGATTCCAATCGAATACCACGCTGCAAACGCACTAAAAATTTGTATCCCCTCCCACCTTCCCTGGCGCTTTATTTGCACCAATAACTAGGCAGGGGAGATGGGACAGGAACTATGACAACGTAGGCATTGAAAAAAATTGGAAAAAGTAATTGGCTGGCTAAATCAGGTGACCTCCACTTTATACGAATGGTGGATTTCAGATTTGGTTCATATGAGACTGTGAACTATGTGACTGTGAGACAGGGATAGATGTACAGGCAGGGATAGCTAGGGATAACCTTTATTTAGGTGTGAATGTTACTCACTCAGCTCTTTGGGGCTCTATCTTATCGGGATCCCTGTCAACTTACGTTATGCGGGAGCTGACTTTTTCTCATAGGAATTCATTGACCAGCGTTGATTGGCCGAATGCCATACAATGTACAGCATTCGGCCAATCAACGCTGGTTCTGCCGGAGGAGGCGGAGTCTAAGAACGGTCCACAGCAGTCTCCATTGTGGTCCAATCTCAGATGTAGCAGAATTGAGCGCACAGCACTGCTACATCTCAGGAGTAGCAGAGCTCAGCGCACGGCCAGATCTCCTACATCTCAGGTGTAGCAGAGCTCAGCGCACGGCCAACTCTGCTGCATGTCAGGTGTAGCAGAGCTCAGCGTATGGCCAACTCTGCTGCATCTCAGGTGAAGCAGAGCTCAGCGCACGGCCAGCTCTGCTGCATCTCAGGTGAAGCAGAGCTGTGTCAAATCTGCTATACCTGAGATCGGACCACAATGGAGACTGCTGTGGACCGATCTTAGACTCCACCTCCTCACAGACGAGCCTCTGGGATTACCAGTGTTGATTGGCCGAATGCTGTACACTTTATGGAATTCATCCAATCAACGCTGGTCAATGCATTCCTATGGGAAAAAGTCAGCTCCCGCTCAACTCTGCTATACCTGACATGTAGCAGTGCAGTGCGCTCAATGCTGCTACATCTGAGATTGGACCATAATGGAGACTGCTGTGGACCGATATTAGATTCCGCCTCCTCACAGACGAGCCTCCGGCAGAACCAGCGTTGATTGGCCGAATGCTATACACTGTATGGCATTTGGCCAATCAATGCTGGAAAATGCATTCCTATTGGAAAAATGTCCCATGACTCTTTAGATGGAGCAGTCACATAATGCTCCTGAAGATGCCATTCCATGGTTGAGACGAGTTCTTTTGCACTGGAGGCAGCTGGTTACAGGTGGGGGGCACATATTATGATCAGCAAGTATAAAAATTATGTTTTATGGACTGTGGCATTTGCTGGTGTGACAGCAGTTTTGAATTTTTACTGGGAGAGTGGCCAACCCCTTTAAATGTGGTATTAAAGGGAAGTGCGAAAGTCAGAAATAGAGCAGGTGAACCACATTAGATTTAAATGATGACTACAAGATATCAAAATATCTAATAAAACTGCTCAAAAATACAAAAAATTTAACAAGAAAATAATTCATGGCAGGTGCAAAGTCTCATCCTTCTGGCTGTAGTGACACGGGCCATTCCTATGAACAAGACCCCGGAGTCAAGTGCCAGCAATATGCTTCTTATGTTTGTAGCACTGACTAGCGGTACTGACCTTGGAGGAGTCAAGCGCCGCCAGTGTTTTATAGCTCTTAGGCCATTGGTTGAGGATAAGAACATTGATGTGTGAGACTATTAGGGATTTCCGAGTTAACATAGGGAGTACGTTGTTATAGTGGAGAGCATTTGGACCAGTTCTGTCTTGGACTACACATGTAAACCATTGATTACAGTGGACACTGTGTAATGCTTTATTTTGCCTGTGGAGGTGCTGTATCAAAACCGAACTCTTAATGCTAGATTCCCCCATAGATTATAGCTGAGTAGGGGTCCCAGCAGGGAGTCACATTTTATGATCCGATTATTGTTCCTTTTAACAAGGAGGAATAATCCAAAGCAGAAATCTTCAAATTGAACTGGAAAACTAATCTCTTGTTGGCGTCAAGTCAACAAGCTGCTGCTGACAGATCTCTTCTTTTTACTATGCCTGTGTATTACGCCCTGTGAGTGCACATTGTCATCCTGTTGTAAATAGAACTTTATCCTAATTAGCTCATTAAAACTCCCTGCAGAGATGCTCATTATGAAATGTGTACACAAAGCAAGAAATGAAGGCATATAATAAGTAGACAATCGTGATATTAACGTGGTGACACACTTACCTGCCACAATAAGGTCATAAAGATCTGTCAGCAGAAGACACAGTACAGGGGGCAAAAGGTGATTTTTTTAATACATGCACTAAAATGGAATTAAAAAGAAGTGAAAATATAAACAAATAAGACAATAGTACATACTGTAGATTCTAGACTAGGGGTACCTTACTACTTTTAGTACCATGGGTAAAGGTCTGAGCTAAACAGTAGCATGTCCAATATTTACTGGATGTTTCCAATGATGAGACAGGTTTGATTATAAGATACACCCCAGATTTAAACAAGAAAAATAGGGAAAACTATTATATATTTAACCTCCCCTGGTGGTCAAATGGAGTAAAGGGGTTAATGTCACTTAAGGTGCATTCACACTACTGATACGCTGCCTGATTCTGAACGTTCAGAATCACGTTCAGAATCAGCGCGTATAAAGCAGTTCCCATTCATTTCAATGGGAGCCGGCATACGAGGGCTCCCCATTGAAATGAATGGGCTGCTTTTTCCACTACGAGCGCTCGCATTTAAGTGAATGGGAAGTGCTCGCGTGTACGGAATGAGCCGAGTACTTACGCCGTGTGAAGGGGCCCATACACGAGCCGTACACGCGAGCACTTCCCATTCACTTCAATGGGAGCGCTCGTAGAGAAAAAAACAGCCCATTCATTTCAATGGGGAGCGCTCGTATGCCGGCTCCCATTGAAATGAATGGGATCTGCTTTATACACGCTGATTCTGAACGTGTTTTAACGTTCAGAATCAGGCAGCATATGAGTAGTGTGAATGCACCCTAATGCTGCGTTCAGACTTGCGCCTTGACATGTCCGTCATAATTCCACCTAAATCTCCAGAAAAACTACATACCGAGGGCCAGTTTAAAAAATGCATTCATTTCAATGGATTTTTAAAGCAAACCGCCGGTGTCCGTAGGCAGCCTCTCCGCCGTGAAATCGTTTTTTTGCACAGACACAAAGTCCTGTATGAACCGGTTTCATAGCGGAGAGGCTGCATACGGACACTGGCAGTTTGCTTTAAAAACTCATTCCAATGAATGGGTTTAGAAACTGACCGTCGGCAAGTAGTCCCTATGCGTTTTTGGGGGGATTTAGGGCTGAAACACAAAGGGCTGACAAGTGTGAGCGCTGTATTACATGTATTCTCATGACTCATCCAATAGCTTCATGTGTAGTTATATTAAAGTCAATGGGAGGTGCATCAGCAGTCCGGTTAGCACGATACAGCATGTCATCGTAAAAACCCTTGGAGTATCTTCGCTGGGTAGTATTGTACTATAGTCATTTGGCAGGATGATTTACAATTATATAGAAAAAAATTTCTAGGGTTTTGAAAATGTTATTGAATATTTGTGGTTTGGAAGATCTGCTGCGGTTTAGTGGATTTAGTCCAGGAAATTTAAGTGAGCTCCCACTTGATGATTGTATATAATGGAGTTTAATACTCGGACTGACATGTACAGAAGTGTAAATGATTTAGGATATGAAATGCAAAAAATAAGATTACTTTAGACAACTGGAGGTTGTCCTACTGTAAACATAAACTGCATTGTCAATTTTGTTGGCGGGGGTTTGACCGCTTGTACCGTCACTGTTGTCTAGAATGAACGGGCAAATTGCCCTTGGCAGTGTTTCTGCTTGTGATATGATTTTTATTTATTTTGCTTCTTTATATAGCGCCATCATATTGTGCAGTGCCTTACAGAGCTATTGCCCCATATAGGGCTCACAATCTATGTTCCCTATCAGTATGTCTTTGTAGTGTGGGAGAAAACCGGAGTACCCGGAGGAACCCACCAAATACAGGAGAACCTACAAACTCCTTGCAAATGTTGTGCTTGGCTGGATTTAGGCTACAGTGCAAACCAGGTATCACAATATACCCCATTCATAGGGGCCCTTTTTCTTTCTGCACCAATCATATATATGATGTACTTTGTGTGAATGCTGCAACTCACAATTCCTAAAAACCATACCAAATAAAGGCGATACTACCAGCCAACGAATACTAAAACATTGCAAAATTTTATTGAAATAATATCACATACATAGAAAAACATTGAAAATATGGGAGAGAAAAACACATCCAAAAAGAATGAACATGTATGAAAGTCTGATGTTAATATTATAATTTAAGGGGTTGAACCTCCTTCTATGATCGAACAGCTCCAATTCTGTGGGAGGTTTATTGATGACATTTTTATGATTTGGCAAGGCACTATCCAGGATCTGGAAGCATTTAGAACCTGCTTAAACTCTAATAATAAAAATATTTCAATCACCTACAGATACAGCCAACAGGAGATTGACTTTTTGGATGTCAGGTTGAGCGTTGCGGAGGATGGTATTATACGGACGGATTTATTCTGTAAGGACACTGCGACTAATTCCTTGCTGCACTTCAGTACAGCTCACCTAAGAAATCTGGTCCAAAATATACCCATCGGACAATTTTTAAGAGCCCGGAGGATCTGTTCGACGCATCAGTCATTCATACAATCCTCATGTGATCTTGGTCGTCAAAACTTCATGATCTTGGTTATGGTGAGCAATTCATTCATTAAGAGAGCTTTAACTTCAAATCGTGGGAAATCTTAAAAGGCCGTGTTAGAGCACCGGAATCACAAACTAACTTCGGTTTATAACCAATTATACTTCCAGGTACCATGGGATGCGTAACATTGGAATTTACTGACACAGGATCCAATTCTACGTAACTATGTGGGCACTCGTCCTAATATCACCTATAGGAGATCTAAAAACCTGAGGGATACCTTAGCACGTAGTCATTACATCGCCAATTCACAGTCTCAGATCTTTGATGTTCCTGGCCCCAAATGGGGTTGCAAACCTTGCGGCAAATGCGTGGCATGCCCCAATGTAGATGTAAGTAAGGATTTCGAAATTCGACATTCCCTTAATTGCCAGTCATCTGGCGTCATTTACTTTGCTCGTTGTCCCTGTGGGCTAATATATGTAGGACTCACCAGTCACGAACTAAGGAGACAGATTAGAGACCATGACATTGCTATCCAGAACACGAATGACAACAGCGATATACAATCAATAAAACTCTCCCGAAACATTTCAAGCTCTGCCATAATTCACATGCCTCTCTTTTACGAATTCGTGCAATATTTCTTGCATAAATCACAGTACACAATAAGTGTTGTTTGCTCCTTTATATATTGATATACATCATTGACACTATTTTTATGTTATTTGATACCGCTCAATTTCCGACATTTCTTTTGTGCTGGTTCATATCTTAACAGGCTTAACTCACTGTATGATGTTATATTACCCATGCGCATATCTCATCTGAATGATTGCGGTTCCATTTTAGTATGGGATTTCATAAAGCCTCTATATAGATGCCGTCCTATGGGTTTTCACACATGCGTGAAATGATAGTGACATATCAATAGCTTCTCACTCTCGCGCTAGATTTGTTCGTGCATGCGCAGTAGATCTCAGTATGGCGACGCTGTAGTTTCTCTTTCACTGCGCTGTCTTACTCTATTTAAATCCAGTCATCCATTTGAGCTCCATTCTTCCGCTAGAGGAAAATTCTACTAGTGGAAAAAAAAGCTAGAAAAACCCATTGAAATCAATGGGAGGCTTTTTTTTCACACCAAATTCATCCCTATTTTCCTCCGTGTGAATGGACCCTTACGGGAGAGCGCTGCTGAATTTCTCTGACAAATTCAACAGCTTGCAGTGTGTGTTCCCAGCCTTAGACTATTTTCTAATCCCCATATTAGACTTTGGCCACGTAAAAAAGGAAAAACAAGCAACAAATAATGCTTGTATATATAGATGTGTATTTCCTTACCTTTCCTCTTAGCTCCAGTTATCCAGTGACAATAGATGACCAGCTCTGAAAAGATAATATTTGCGTGATTCGGTCATTTTATGCTGCTTTGTGTGTATATAAAATAAAGCACAATAATATTGCCTTTACCATTCAGAGAAATTACATTTTTTGTTTGTATGTTGTAGTATACAGCTTTATAGAGTGAAAAACATTTCTGACCTTGCCGCTATTCTTTGCTAACCGGTGCCTTTTCTTGGTCTTGCAAAGAACTCTGAAGGTCACTTACAAGTCAAGGCGACTTATACTCGAATACATTTCTTTCTATATAAAGTGGAACATTCCAGAGTATCTTTTTTTACACATTTTAATAGTATTTTCTAAATCACTTACTATGCTGTGTCTTTGTAAAAGGAAGAAACATGAATGCTGCTTTTACATGGAAATACACATTTCTTTTCAATCCGCACACTGCGCTATGTCACAATTGTGCTGGTGAGTGTTGAGGGTTCTTCATACAGTATACAGTATAGACAATGCAGATGAAGCTGAACTACATAGGGAATAATCAAGAAAGACTGGGCCCCTTATAGCAAACTTACAAAATACAAACCAGCATGGGGCTTTACTGGCCCACACACACTTTACAATACCCCCTTTACCGGCCCCCACAAGGCATACCACCCCTTTTACTGGCCCCTACAGGGTATAATGCTCCTTTTATTGGCCCCTACAGGGTATAATGCTCCTTTTATTGGCCCAAAATATAATACTCCCTTTACTGGAACCCGAGTTGTATTACTTGCCCCCAAATGGTATAATGCTCCCTTTACTGGCCCCATGCGGTATAATGGCCCCAGCACAGAGTAACTCCCCTTTTATTGGACTATACACGGTATAACACCCCTTATATGTGCCCCCACACGGTATAACATCCCCATTACTGCCCTCCACATGGTATAATGTGCCCTTTATTTGCACCAGCACATTATAATAGCCCCTTTACCTATTGCCATGAATCCCATAGCTGCTGCTACAGCGGTAGTTATATGACTGTCGATAACCACAGATAACATAACATAATAATAATAACTTAGAGAACATGAAATGGACTCATGACAGATTTCTGACCAAGTGGTTATTATAAACATTGGATTTTTTTATTCCGTGTTTTTGTTCCTTTATAGCAATCACATGGACCACAGACACAATAGACTGCAGATGTTGTTTTAGGTCTTTGGAAAAGTGTTGTGGTCATGCTGACTTATATGCGCAGAGGTCATTGTGCAGGGAAGGAGAGTATACAAGCTGTGTGGTCATCGCCCATTGTGGGTGGTGGTCCATGTTTTATCTATATGATGATGATACCCATCATGGTCATCCTGCCTGTGCTGATAAGGGCTCATTCACACGGAGTAAACGGGCAGTTTGCGCCGCCATTTTGACGGTGCATGTTTGTGGTCGTGTTAACGCGACCGCAAACATGCACCGTCAAAATTTACTCCGTGTGAATGAGCCCTAATAAGGTGAATGCTTCAAAGAAATCTCTGAAAGACCAGGAAGTTTCAGACTATTATTAGAGAGTGTCCAGAGTGAAACCTGCAGGATTGCACAAGAAATGTAAAAACAAAAATAATGAAAAACTCTTTAAAGGTGCATTCACACCGCGTGATGTGGCACGTATACGGCGTGTGAGACTTTGTGCACCGTAAAAACTCCCATTGATTTCAATGGGAGCCTGGATCATATACGCCATGTTATTTTGCAGCTGTAAAATAACGCGGCGTATATGATCCAGGCTCCCATTGAAATCAATGGGAGCTTTTACGGTGCGCAAAGTCTCACACGCCGTATACGTGCCACATCACGTGGCACGTTACTCCGTGTGAATGCACCCTAAGCGTTCATTCACACCGAGTATACGCTCACTGATTTTGAACATGTAACTCGTTCCGAATCAGCAGCGTTAAAACAGATCCCATTGCTTTCTATGGGAGCCGGCATATGTGCGCTCCCCATAGAAATGAATGGGCTGCTTTTTTCCCTATTGCTTTCAATGTGATACGCGCGAAGTTTAGAAGTAAGTTTTGTGGTGGTAGAATGTTAGAACTAAATATAAATTTAGGTAAAAATAAATAAATAAAATAATAACTTTTTTCCCGTTAAGATATATAATAAATAAATTATAATTAAGATAAAATATAAAAAATTTAAAACTACATATTTTGTATTACTACATTGCTAACATGTAGCACCTGGCTGCCATAGTAAAATACTAAACATTTTAGAGTGGATAAAGGTAAGAAAAACTTTTTATACAATTTTCATAATCACGCCAAAACTGCTACAGGAAATCCCTATAAATCTAGCCTTCATGTGTTCGGCTTCACTTTGTCACACAAGTCAAATACTGAAAAAAATAAAATAAAATAGGAACGTGTGTGCATCAGTCAGTACCACAGGTGTTCTCTCTATAGGAAATCCTTAAATGATGACATGCTGGAAGTGCTCGAAAACTGGAGTCCAGAAAAACTGGTCTATTAAGTGACTGTCAGGGGCAGCCAAAAATCTGCTGGGTTATTGTCCGAGTGTCCTAATTGCAATTCAGCGCTCTTCCTCATCTTATCAGATATTATGAGGCACAGTTTGACACAATTCCAGGCCAATTGACCTGAAAGAAACAAATGAAAGGTTTCAGCCAACCAATAAATGAAGGAATTACCTCCTGAAGTGTTTATGTTTGGAATGACTGAAATGTTATTTTGTAGCTGTGAATATAAAACGCACAAAGTGTTTAATGTTTACAGTTATAACATTTACATGTGGTTAAAGCGGATTTGTCATCAGGCAACCTTACTTTATGTACTAGCCAAAAGGCATACAAAAATATTCTACACTGGTCCTGCAGCTTCTGAGTCCAGTGTATTCATGAGCTGAGCATACCCTCACCTTTTCCCATTTTCTCTTCTTCTACACAGATAACAGCATGTTAAAGGGATTCTATCATTAAAAACCGTTTTTTTCTCGTTGACCCGATGGAATAGCTTTAAGAAAGACTATTCTTCTCCTACCTTTAGATGTCTTCTCCGTGCTGCCGTTTGGTTAGAATCCCATTTTTTGCCAGTATGCAAATGAGTTCTCTCCCAGCACTGGGGGCGGGACCCAGCGCTCAAACAGCACTGGGGGCGTCCCCATTGCTGCGAGAGAACTCTCCAGCGCCGCCTCCATCTTCTTCAGGAATGGGGACTTCACGCTGCTTCTTCTGGGGGTTGCTTTCAATCTTCTAGGCCTAAGGCAAAGTCAACTGCGCATGCCCGCCGACCACAAGAAAATGGCCGCTTACAATACTGTAAATTGTCAATTGTAAAGAGGCTGATGCAGTCACTCACACAAATGGGACATCAGTGGTGACATTAGCCAGGGGACCTGTATACGGGAGAATGGAGCTCCCAACACTGGTAACAGCAACTCAGGGAGAGGTGAGTATAGTTCATGTTTATAGGAGCACTAGCAGAAGATTTCAGTAATAAAAAAAATGTCTCAGAACACTCCTTTATTTACGGTGAGGAGGGAAGAGAGAGGTAGGAGAAGTAGATCCACTCATATATACATTGGACTCATAAAGTATCTGATGTATTCTCTGATCCAGTGTTTTTGGCTAATAGGAGAGGGGTCTGTCCTAGTAGTTTGCTACACAATATAGTTTGAGGAACAATTTCCTTTAATTTTTAATTAAAACAAGTAATTTATGTCACCCTATAACTTCACTAATTTTAGCAACTAAGGGCTCATGCACACTGAATCAGAGTCTGTACAACACCACATACCGTATATACTAAAACTTTTTTATTACCGTATATACTCGAGTATAAGCCGACCCGAATATAAGCCGAGGCCCCTAATTTTACCACAAAAAACTGGGAAAACTTATTGACTCGAGTATAAGCCGAGGGGGGAAATGCAGCAGCTACTGGAAAATTTCAAAAATTAAAATGGTCGGAGTTTTTGGATGCAGTAGGTGCTGGGGAAGGGGAGGGGGTGTTTTGGTGTCTGTCTGCCCCTTCCCTGAGCTTGAGGACTGTTCCCCCCCCCCCACTTGGAATTCAGTCTGGCTGAATATAGGGGATCTGTAGTGCTCCTATTAACTCATTCCCAACAGAACAGGAGCACTGCAGATCCCCTATATTCAGTAGACCGGGCACTGTCAGACACAGGGATACCTAATGTGTTTGTGTGTCACAGTCATTTTCTACTTTAAGGGTGCATTCACACTGAGTAAACGCTAGCTTATTCTGAACGTAAAACACGTTCAGAATAAGCGGCGTCTAAAGCAGCTCCATTCATTTCTATGGGAGTGGGGATACGAGCGCTCCCCATAGAAATGAATGGGCTGCTTCTTTCACTCCGTGCAGTCCCATTGAAGTGAATGGGGAGTGCCGGCGTGTACGCTCCGGCATGAGCAGAGCTTGCCGTATACGCCGGCACTCCCCATTCACTTCAATGGGACTGCACGGAGTGAAAGAAGCAGCCCATTCATTTCTATGGGGAGCACTCGTATCCCCGCTCCCATAGAAATGAATGGAGCTGCTTTAGACGCCGCTTATTCTGAACGTGTTTTACGTTCAGAATAAGCTAGCGTTTACTCAGTGTGAATTCACCCTTATATGTATTCTAGGGAAAGGAGGGATTTACAGCTTATTTTATTTTTTTATTATATTTTTTAAAGCTCCTTTTTTTTCTTTTTTTCCCCCACTATTTTATGGGAGATTCTATACATTACTATTGCGGCTGGTCATAGACCCCCCCCCCCCCGCCCCCAAAAGAAAAAAATAAAAAAAAAATGTTTTTTTTTTTTTTCTTTTTTGCTTGACTCGTGTATAAGTCGAGGGGGGCTTTTTCAGCACAAAAACTGTGCTTAAAAATTCAGCTTATACTCAAGTATATACTTTTTCTAGAGAGCTGACCAGCCTTCATGCACAGCCGTATGGGCTGTGCTTGACTCCTGTAAGGGAAAATGAATTTGTTCAAATGAAGTCCAAATTTTCTTTCACAACCATATGGAGGTACAGTACAGTACAGTAGAGGGCACAAACAAATTGAAGCTCCTGGGTCCTGGTGCAAAATCTATATGGTCCCTACCTAACCAGTGTCATTTAGAATAGTGATATCTTTTATACACAGGGGGACCTTTGGAGCAGCAACTGCTGCCTCTAGACCCCTATAGCTACCCCCATGGTAGAGGGAATCTCTTTTACAGCCCTGTACAATATGTAACAGTAATTCAGTGATATATGAGCCTTAATTTTTGCACCTTTAAAAACTAAGAAATCCTTTTTAAATTTATACAAGGTTCATATATAGTTTAGTTTGGTGGTGGAATTTACACCACAATTCCTCAAAAATCTTCAGTAAAATGCAAGCAAAGATTTCAAAACCCCCATTCACGAACATCTGAGAAAATCCATAAAGTATTATTGACCTGCTGTGGGGAGAACCACCGTATAAATGCAACTACCTCATTATATTAGTCTGTGCATGGTGCGGCCTTGTTATTGTACCAAGTACACTATAACTCATTTAAGAGAGTCGTATTCCATTGTGTTGTATACCCCAAGCTGTATACACCCTGTTATGAATACAGTCTTCTCCACACTACAGTGCGGTTTTATATATTAAAAAGATAAATAGATTAGAAGAATAAAATAGTATACAGATTGAAAACAAAAGCAGCAATAAATGAACAAATATCAGAAAATATGGACACCCTTCTGATACATATGGATACGGTACCTGTCTATTTATATGAGCAGATAAGTGGTGCAGATGAAACACCATTGATCAACTCCTTTGTGAATTATAGTTGTAGAATTGTAATAAGAAGTAGATGGTCAAGTGGGGGAAGTGTGGCTTGAAAAAATAGGGGTAAAGGGGTCTCTTGCTTCATAATTCTTTGTTAAAATTTATTTATTTAGCTTACTTTTATAGTGATAACATATTCCGCAGGGCTTTTACAGACATTGACAGTCAATGTCCCCTATAGAACTCACAATCTATATTTCCCTATCAGTAGGTCTATGCCCTTTTTTCTATAGGTACCTACTGTTCTACTCTGTCAGTCATCACGTTTCCAGTATTTCATAAATGGAAATTTTAGCACAATATTATAAAAACAGCATTAACCCTGTATCTGTGACAATAAGTATAAACTGTAAAATTAAAACAATATACTACGAATATAGCAATAGCATGAATCATTACGCAAATACTAAGCGTTCCTAATAAAAAGGCATATAAAATTGATTTTAAAAAAAGTGAGTATAAATAAAAATAGAAATAAGGAATATATTAAATATGATTAAATTATCCAATATTGAATATATTAAATATGATTAAAACTAATTTTTTTTCTCACTAACACATAGGAATAGCCTTAAGAAAGGTTATTCTTCTCCTACCTTTAGATATCTTCTCCGCGCCGCCGTTCGCGTGAAATCCCGGTTTTTGTCGGTATGAAAATGAGTTTTCTCACAGCACTGGGGGCGGGACCCAGTGCTCAAACAGCACTGGGGGTGTCCCCAATGCTGCGAGAGATCTCTCCAGTGCTGCTCCATCTTCTTCTTTCAAAAGATGTATATTGAATGCAGTATTAGGATGAACTGTATATTATATTGATAATATCTGCGTCATTAAAAATAGACATGAAAAAGCATTAATATAACCATATTTATGCAATGCGAACATAGTAAATATATTCTTTAAAAATTATTTTTTTTAAAAATTGTCGTCCCTGGGTGGGCTCGAACCACCAACCTTTCGGTTAACAGCCGAACGCGCTAACCGATTGCGGCACAGAGACTGACTGTGGCTGCCTGTGCTTCTCTGTGTGCTCTGCCATAGTAGCTGCTCAGCGCCTCCTGCTGTTCTCTGGGTGCAGCTTCACCTTCTGATGTGATACAGCAGTGCAGGACTGACTGTGGCACAAAGAGCTGTGTGGTGTTCACACACGTACTGCGAGGGATTGCAGCTCTCTCTTCACCTAGGACAGAAAGCATTGTATTACTTATTTATGTATTCATTTGTATCCATATGAATATTTATTTAGTATTTAATGATATAATTATCTCATCTTCT
Source organism: Leptodactylus fuscus (assembly GCF_031893055.1). Lineage (NCBI taxonomy): Eukaryota > Metazoa > Chordata > Amphibia > Anura > Leptodactylidae > Leptodactylus > Leptodactylus fuscus. The sequence continues at coordinate 205,374,526 of NC_134268.1, read as the reverse complement.
TGTCCTGCTGCGGCATTAACACATTCTGCCTCCTTCTTCATACAATTCAGACTTATATTTATATTATTATATAGTATATGAATTCTTGGGGTTGTATTTGCAGTATTTTCATTGATCTGATGTTTCCAGTTTTTTTGTAGTTTGGAATTAGACAAAGTCAATCTATACGTTGTAACACTGATATTCAGTTATCTGATCCCCCTGGTACACGTGATAGAAGGCAGCGTCCTCCTATATAAGATCATTCCTGACCTGTATTTCTTGCCCCACCTTTACATCTTCTGTCTGGTGATAGATATTGTCTAACAATCTCCTGTCACTACTGAATTTTTTACTGTGTTCTTCTGAGTTATTAATTTTAGAAGATCCCCTGTTTGTTCTCAGATTCTTACATCCACCTTACTTGAACTTGTGCTCATGTAGGATTGTACAGGACAAGGTAACTTCTTTATGTTCAGGGATACTACAAACTAGTCCGTGCTCTATGGATACATGTGTAATACTCTCTTCGGACTCTTAGTTTAAGTGTATTCCTTGATACGGAGTCCCAGTCAGAACAAAAGTTATGTAGACAGCAGACTTACAGAATTACACAGTGAGAACCAAGACCAAGATGAACCTGATGGTACGTGTAGAAGCTAGATGCACCGCAGAAATCCCACAGTAGCAAGTAGGTTGGTGCTGACTAACCTGAAGTATGGGGTGTAAGTTACTGTCCTATTCCACATTTTGGAGGTTACTCAGGTCACAATTCCCTAGACAGCTCCAATTTATAGCCAGGTAGCCGGTGGAGGGTTGGGATTGGAGTTTGGAACAAATCCATTTCAGTAATGGACAGGAATGTTAGGTGAAAAGGTTTGGCTAAGGATAATATTCAGAACATCAAAGATCAAGCAAATTGTCAGGGCAAATACAGATAATCCACAATAGGCAAACAGGAAAAAAATAGGACTTGTAACCAATACTGTGACACTGTAGCATTTCCCCTTTAATGCTCTATATACATCTTGTTTGGCCAGAGAGAGAAACAGAAGGTGAATAATCTCCACCTCTTGAATGATAGGTACCTGATCGCTTTCCTGGCAGGCACAGGCTTTACTTCTCTCTTTGGTTGATCTGAGGTTTCTTTCTGTAGAGGAATTGGGAAGAATAAAATGTTTTTGGTCCAGAAATGTAGCTATAGAAGTGTTGTTACTGGGCCTTGGAGGATGAGTGGGCCCAGACACCAGTATCATATATAGCATATAGAAAGTGGAGGCCCTGTGTTTTTGTTCAGTGGGTCCTAAGGACAGTGAGAACAGACACCAATGATTTAAAAGGATTCTATCATTAGAATCCCTTTTTTAACTAATACCACATAGAAAGAGCCTTAAGAAGGGCTATCCTTCCTCTAACTTTAGAATTCTTCTCCGCGCCGCCATTCCATAGATATCCTGTTTTGTTTTTTTTAAAAAATGTAGATTGTGAGCCCCACATAGAGCTCACAATATACATTTTTTTCTATCAGTATGTCTTTGGAGTGTGGGATGGAGATCCATGGTAACACGGGGAGAACATACAAACTTCTTGCAGATTTTTTTTTGCCCTTGGCGGGATTTGAACACCGGGACTCCAGCATTGCAAGGCTGCAGTGCTAACTACTGAGCCATCGTGTGGCCCCCCATATATCCCATTTTTTTCTCGGTATGCTAATGAGTCTCCAGACAGCACTGGGGCGTCCCCTTTGCTGCGTGAAAACTCTCCAGTGTCGCCTCCATCTTCTACAACCGTGCCTCTCTGCTGTGTCCTCTGAGTTGTCTTCTGGCAATCCTGTCTTCGGGATCTTTGTTGTGCATACTACTCATCTAAGCGGCCACAAAAAAATAGCTGCACAGACATGTGCAGTCGGCTCTGCCTGATGGCCGAACCAACTGCGAATGCGCAGAATTTAGATCCCGAAGACAGGATCGCCAGAGAGTTTTCATGCAGCACAAGAGAAGTCCCGAGTACTGTTTGAGTATGTGGGAACGCCCCCTGTGCTGTCTGGAGACTCATTAGCATACTGAGAAAAATCGGGATATCTACAGAATGGTGGTGCAGATTAGGCTTCTAAAGTTAGAGGAAGAATAGACTTTCTTAAGGCTATTCCTACGTGGTATTAGTTATAGACCCTGGTCTATAGTCTCTCACTCTGCCAAATCAATATCCCTGCGCTATGCTGAGGAGGACCAATTGGGAATCTGTTCCTTTTGGAATAGAAATACTAATTTGGCAATTAAATCCGCATCATGATAGTAGACTTTTTAACTGAGTCATGCATGATGTTAAGGATGCTGCCCTCTAGAGGGTGGCGTACAGAGTGCACTGTTCTCCTAATTACATCCTGGTTGAATAGATTTGCATATTTTTTACCCAGAATCCCTAGCAGAACAGGAATGACTTGTAAGTCTGCATACTGCCTATGTAGGCAAACACTCTCCCTGATGTGTACGATTATCCCCTGACTCTAGAATATTATATTATATATTATATGCTGAACATACAGCTTCTAGCTCCCCTTGCTTAACATATAGAACTTTCCATAAGGGGTTTCGAATTGGGGTCCTGATTCTATAAATAGATTTTATCTGGCCCCAAGTACAGTTTTCATACTAATGAACTAAAACCAGCCATACACGTTTGGACGCCCGCTAGAGTATGCCATAAATGTTACACAAATCCCTTAAAGCTGTGTCCAAAAATTGTGTTACGGCTCCTTATTTATACCAAGAGAGCAGACCCAATTCCTCAGGTCTCTAATAAATAATTGTAAAGCCACCCATTAAACAAACAATGTTTCAATTACTACTTTTTTATGTTACTGGGTCTTTCATCGCTTCCTGCAACAACAAAGTAATGAACCATTAATATCAATACACAGCAGCAATTTTCTTTGCATATATATCCATTTTATATGGAACAAAGTTTGAGGGACATTAAATAGGCAATCTGTTCTATGCAGATGTTCTCTTCATTTGTTTATTAGCGAACATCTAATTACAACAGGAAAGTCATTTTTTGACAAAAACAAGCAAAACTCAACTGCATTAAAAAGCCTTCCATTCACAGCCCCATTTAATAATTATTCCGCATTTACCCTCAGAGTGCCATAAAAACGTTAGTGTGACTGATTTAATAAAAGCATGACTTAGATTTATATTATCCAAACTATTCAGAATCCATTAAAGGATTAGACAGAAAAATCATTTTAGCTTCAAAAAGACTAATAGGATATTATCATGCATAAAATAGAGTCTCAATAAAATGTAGGATTATTTCATATTTTCAGGCATATTAACTAGAGATGAGCGAACAGTGTTCTATCGAACACATGTTCGATCGGATATCAGGGTGTTCGCCATGTTCGAATCGAACACCGCGTGGTAAAGTGCGCCAAAATTCGATTCCCCTCCCACCTTCCCTGGCTCCTTTTTTGCACCAATAACAGCGCAGGGGAGGTGGGACAGGAACTACGACACCGGGGGCATTGAAAAAAATTGGAAAAAGTCATTGGCTGCCGAAATCAGGTGACCTCCATTTTAGACGAATAGTGGATTTCAAATCCGGGTCATATGAGAATGTGAACTTTGTGACTATGAGACAGGGATAGCTGTACAGGCAGGGATAGCTAGGGATAACCTTTATTTAGGGGGGAATGTTATTAAAAATAACTTTTTGGGGCTCTATCGGGTGTGTAATTGTGATTTTTGTGAGATAAACTTTTTCCCATAGGGATGCATTGGCCAGCGCTGATTGGCCGAATTCCGTACTCTGGCCAATCAGTGCTGGCCAATGCATTCTATTAGCTTGATGAAGCAGAGTGTGCACAAGGGTTCAAGCGCACCCTCGGCTCTGATGTAGGAGAGCCGAGGGTGCACTTGAACCCTTGTGCACCCTCGGCTCTGCTACATCAGAGCCGAGGGTGCGCTTGAACCCTTGTGCACACACTGCTTCATCAAGCTAATAGAATGCATTGGCCAGCGCTGATTGGCCAGAGTACGGAACTCGACCAATCAGCGCTGGCTCTGCTGGAGGAGGCGGAGTCTAAGATCGCTCCACACCAGTCTCCATTCAGGTCCGACCTTAGACTCCGCCTCCTCCAGCAGAGCCAGCGCTGATTGGCCGAATTCCGTACTCTGGCCAATCAGCACTGGCTAATACATTGTATTGGCGTGATGAAGCAGTGCTGAATGTGTGTGCTTAACACACACATTCAGCTCTACTTCATCGGGCTAATAGAATGCATTGGCCAATCAGCGCTGGCCAATGCATTCTATTAGCGTGAACTGAGTTTGCACAGGGGTTCTAGTGCACCCTCGGCTCTGCTACATCAGATTGCTACATCTGATGTAGCAGTGCCAAGTGTGCATCAGATGTGTAGTTGAGCAAAACTGACTCAGCACTGCTAAGTCTCTGCATTCGCATAGGAATGCATTGGCCAGCCTTCGGCCAATCAGCGCTGGCTCTGCCGGAGGAGGCGGAGTCTAAGGTCGGACCTGAATGGAGACTGGTGTGGAGCGATCTTAGACTCCGCCTCCTCCAGCAGAGCCAGCGCTGATTGGTCGAGTTCCGTACTCTTGCCAATCAGCGCTGGCCAATGCATTCTATGGGGAAAAGTTAGCTTGCGAAAATCACAAACTGACAGGGATTTCCATGAAATAAAGTGACTTTTATGCCCCCAGACATGCTTCCCCTGCTGTCCCAGTGTCATTCCAGGGTGTTGGTATCATTTCCTGGGGTGTCATAGTGGACTTGGTGACCCTCCAGACACGAATTTGGGTTTCCCCCTTAACGAGTTTATGTTCCCCATAGACTATAATGGGGTTCGAAACCCATTCGAACACTCGAACAGTGAGCGGCTGTTCGAATCGAATTTCGAACCTCGAACATTTTAGTGTTCGCTCATCTCTAATATTAACCTAACAATCACTAAAAATGCAATCTACTGTTCTTGTATTGTACAAGTGAGAGGCCTAGATCTAAAATACATGAAGGTTGTAAATGTAAAGTTTTTAAAACTGATAAAAAGCTGTGTAGTCCGCATGGGGACCCCCCGAACGCAATACCAAACTCAAGTGCAAGCGGTGTGCAGTAAAATCACACGGACCCCATAGACTATAATACGGTCCGTGTGCTTGCCACAGGGATCTCCTCTGGGATCTTGGAGATAGGAAAGTCTATGGGGTCCGTGTGCTTTTACTGCACACTGCTTGCATTTGCATTTGGTATTCCATTCGGGGTGGGCCCCATGCAGACTCCCCCGGATGGAATCCAAACACTGATGTGAACGTCATTCAGCCTGTCTTTTTTAAAAAGTGGTTGCCCACAAACACCCATGGACCCCATGAACTATAATGGGGTCCACTGGATGTCATCTGGGTTTCTGCTGGTTTTATACTGAACCCAGTAGAGAGTAAAGTCCTCCTTGTAGAACTTTTCTCTATGATGTTTTAGACGGAATCTGTGGCAGAGTCTCTTACATATACTCCATGCAGATGTGAACCTGACCTTAGGCTACTGTAAAAAAACTATTTTGATAATTAACTTTCCCTTTTACAGCACTCAACTTTACATGTTCTAACAACATTCGTCTTGATCATGTAAGCGTGCCGTGGCTACAGTTTCATCCTAATATTGCATAAATTGATGTGACAAGGTCATGTGACATCAGTGATAGTCGTAAAAAACAACCCAAATGTAAAGTGGTACATAGATGAAATAACTGTACATATCTGAATACTTAACTGTTAAATATCTTGTATTTGCGGGTGAGACTTGTGACACGTGTTGTAGGCCTTATCCACGATAGGAAGAGTCAGCTTGTTATAAATCAGTGTATGGGTTTAGTAATGTCTTGATGGAAAACACAGGAACAGGGAAAATGTCCAAATAACACAAAGATCAGTCAATTGTCAATAGCTTACATCTTCAGAGAAGTTAAATCATCTGGATATCTTGTAGTTACAGCTTGGTTCATGCTTGATCATCTGGTCTGGTCATCTGGGATATTCACGACATCTTGTCCAGGATGACAGAGAGGGATAGCAGACAGACCTGCCATAGATTCCCCATGGATCCTCCTCATGGATGACCCTCATGGATGACGACCCCGACGTGTGTGTCTGTCACTCATTTATGTTCATGAGAGGGGGTGTTACCTTCTATCTTACAGCTATGTAAGGAGATTTCTACTATGGTGTACTCTAACCGCACCCATGTCCCCAGAATATAGCAGATATGATGTCAGTAGGGTATTAACCCTTATTGTACTAGAGAATATTGTAACTTTCATACTATTTAACATTAACACTTTCCTGACATCCGCCATACTAGTACAGCGGTTGCTGGGTGTTTAAAGATGGCCGCCGCCGCTTGGGAGCTGAATGTCTGCTGTTTTAACACCCAGCACTAATGCCTGCGATCAGTGCCCACAGTGATCCTGGGCATTAACCCCTCTGACTCCTCGATCAAAGCTGACCAAGGCATCATTTTAGCGGCAGCGCTGCTATTTTCCCATGGATCGCTGGCTCCCAATGCAAGCTCCAGTGCCAGCATCCCATTGTCATGACATCCAGGAACCTTATGAAGGTTCCCATACCTGTCATTCAATAAATTCTATTGCAGGCTACTCTAAGTATCCTGCAATAGAACTGCTGTGATTTTGCAATACATATAAAAGTAGAAAATTACTGTGAAACACATACACATTAAGTATCCCTATGTCTACTGAATATAGGGAATCTGCAGTGCTCCTGTTCCGTCGGGAAGGGGTTAATAGGAGCACTGCAGATACCCTATATTCAGCCAGGCTGAATTCCAAGTGGGGGGAAAAACTACAGTCCTCAAGCTCAGGGAAGGGGCAGACAGACACCAACACCCCCTCCCCTTCCCCAGCACCTACTGCACCCAAAAACTCCGACCATTTTAATTTTTGAAATTTTCCAGTAGCTGCTGCATTTCCCCCCCAGGCTTATACTTGATTCAATGAGTTTTCCCAGTTTTTTGTGGTAAAATTAGGGGCCTTGGCTTATATTCGGGTATATATGGGTAATTGCATAAAAAAATATGAAATAAATAAAAGTTCAAATCACCCTCCTTTCCCTAGAACACATATAAAAGTACTTAAATACTGTGAACCTCATACACATTAGGTTATCCCTGAGTCTAAAAATGCACAGTCTAAATATAAAAATATTTTTCCTGTACGGCAAAACGCCGTGGCGGAAAAAAAAATAAAAATGCCAAACCATCACTTTTTCACCATTTTGCCTCTAATTAAAATTTGAACAAAAAGTGATCAAAGCAATAGCAATTCCCCCCAAAAATAAAAATTCATACTCACCTGTCTCCAATGCTGTTGTGTCCTCCCGGCATGTTCCAGCCCTTCTGCTCAACACGTCTCATGTAGAGTTCTGCTGAAGCTACTGATTGGCCGTCACGTGACCGCTGAGTCCAATCAGCAAAGGGTATCTGTGACATCACAGGTCTCTTCCTGAATCCTACTGAGATCACTGATTGGCCTCAGCAGTCAATGAGACCAGTCAGTGGTTTCAATGGAACTCAGGAAGAGATTGACCCAGAAGACACTGGCAGAGCAGAAGAACTGGGGTGCACTGGGAGCACACCGGGGCATCAGGTACAGGTGACTATGTATTTTTTTATATTTTTTTCACTGCCCCTGCTGACTTAACTTAAAGGGGTTGTCCAGGCAAAATTGGACAACTACTTTAACTTTTGAGTCAAGGGTCCCCATGTTTTGTCAGTCCCTATGCTAAAATAAAAATAATACACCGAAAGAGATATCACTATTAATCATATCACTGAAAGAGAGGCCATATTTACCTGATGTTAGGTGGAGCCCGTCTCCCATTGTCTCTGGCTACATGTGCAAGTATCTACAGAGTAGTTGTTCTCATTTAGTTGCCATCTTTCCCTGAGCAGCATAAGAGGCTGTGCTTGGGTTTAATTACCTTGAACACTATTTGCATAGTGGGTTTTGTATATGGAATACATTTAAATAATGTTACTCTGCTCATTTTTTCCACGTGATTGTCTATGCTAAACTCAATGGCTCAAAAGGCTTCTAAATCATATGCAAATAGCACGGGAGATTTTAGAAATCCAGCCTGGCACACTAATTAAATAATGGCACAATGTTTTCCTATGTTTGGGAAGGTGCGCTACATTTTGCCAGTTTCTCAATGTGCTTGTATTAGAAATCATTATTAAAGCCTAATTAGAGATTTTTTGCTGCAAGTCCAAAAAAAAAAAGTTTGTATTTTTTTATGAACTTTTCCTTTGCTAGTACATGAAAGTCAAAGTCAATGTACTTGTTAAGTAGTAAAAAGATAATTCTACAACATGGCATAATCTATCTGCATAAAATAATGGGCTGACTTTGGCTAAACGTGAAAAAAAAAATTGGAAATCTGAGTCTTTACAGGAATATTCCGGGATTAGACTCTTTATGGGCAGTATGCTACAATTTACTAATTGCAGGGTTCTTTGGACTGATCTCTTATCTACCTGGAGGTCTTGTGGTCCAGCTGGAGTCGCTGTGCTCCTACATTGGTGATGATACATCTACAGATCATATCTCTTCAAACCTGCCCTGTTATCAAAACATCAACAATGACCTGTTATATACAGGACATGGACCAGTTTACACCATATAAAAGAAATTATTATTTTATTATTAGTATTTCTGAAGATTATTTTATCATGAAGAATTATGATCAGTTATATCTGTAGTAGGGTTGAGCCGATCTTGAAATTTCAGGATTGTTTTTAAATTCTGATTTCCAATCATTTTCCATTCGAACCCTATCCCAATCCCAATGCAAGTCAATGGGATTTATTTTAATAATCGAAGATCGGATTTTAAAAACAATCCTATTCACTACACAGCATGGAGTCCAAAAATTTTTTGTGTAGTGATTAAAAAAAAAATCCCCCCCTGGTGTCCACTTACCTGCACAGTTCCGCTGCCGCTCCCAGTTCTTCTTGGTCCGGTCTGGTCTTGGTCTCTCCTTCACAGGCCTTCAGAGCGCCGCCACCTCCCTAGGCTAGTGTTAGAGATGATGGGAGTAGGCGGGGCTTGTTGGGGCTTAGGAGAGTGTGGGCGGGGAGACGTGAGTGCATCACTCACGTCTCTCCTCCCAGTACCCACCCAAACTCTCCTAAGCCACAAGCCCCGCCTTCTCCCAGCATCTCTATAATACTAGTCTAGGGGGGCAGGGGTGCGCAGGGCGCTCTGAAGGCATGTGAAGGAGAGAGAACTGGACTAGAAGAAGGCAGCAACAGCAGGTAAGTTGAGCGAAGTTCGCCAGTAGATAGATACTACTGTACATTGACTTGTCTAGTAGATAGATAGACAAGTCAATGTACAGTAGTATCTATCTACTCGCGAACTTGCCTCGTCGTCCTCACAGCAGCGCAGCACACAGTGATTTACCGCAGCCTGCCACTCCTCTGCTTTGTCTCTGTATTACCATATATTCAGCTGAGTATATGGTAAAACAGGGATGAAGCAGAAGAGTGGCAGGCTGCGGTAAATCCATAGGAATGAATGGACGCATCCGGCACGCAGGGGGTTAAGCAGCCGGCTGCTTCCATTCTTTCCTATGGGTGCTAAGCTTTTCCCACAATGATTGGCCAGTAGCCAAGCATTATGGGAAATCGCCTCCAATCTCGATCCCGCCTGAAAAGATCGGGATCAGAATTCCGATCACAATCGTGAAATTTACTCGATCGCCGATCGGAATCCTGATTGCTTAACCCTAATCTCTAGTGATTTGTGAAACTTACCAAATATTCAAAATTGAGGGATCTTTTTGTGATGATATCAACAAGGTCGCAAAAATGTTTACATTTTATCTAACCTTATAGCACTACATTAATATTGCATGATTGCTTTGGTGTGATCATCAGCCAGATGAGGAAATTTATTTCAGTACATGTTGTGAGAGAGTGAAGGGTGTGGTCTGGGAAGACGTGTATGTCCCAGCCAGGCAGCTAAAGGGTGTTCGGTAAAGACTCACACCAGGGAGGTCAGCTGACTAATCAGGCTCTAATAACAGTCTGAGTGTGAAGACTACCAGTGTGGCACCACAATGACAGAGCTGATCTCTCCATACCAAACCTACAGAGCAGGTACTGTGCCACCCGTTGTTATTGCCAAGGTGGGAGACTGGTAGCCAGTCTCCTGTATAGTCAGGGAAAATTTTCCTTACGTTTAAGTTAGTTTTCTCAGTCGAAAAGGTATTTGTTTTGTTTATCCTGTGGCTTTGCATAAGCAGTGTAAGCGCTACATGTGAATAAAGCCTGAACCTGTGTGCAACACAGTCTCTGTGTCCCTGTTTCCTGCACTGCTGCCGAGCATCTACCTGAGCGGTTCCCCACAATGTGTATAGCTTTTTATGCTGGTTATGTTACAGGATCTCTCGCCTAAGCTTTCATATTATTTGATATGTTAAAAGATAACACTGACTCTCTACAAGCTCTCTTCGTAAAGAGAGTGTCACCAGAACCCAGGATGTTAACACAGCCATGCAGATAGATTAGGACTGTGTTTTTGACAATATGCAAATAAGTTCTTTGGAGCAATGACAACTCCCTGTCAGGTGGTTCTCTCTTACCTTTTCTCTATATCATTGAAGCTGAGCTCTGTGATATGTGTATATATATATTATGATATAGGAGAGAAGCTGAGCTCTGTGATATATAGGTTATGTGATAGAGGAGAGAAGCTGAGCTCTGTGATATATAGGATTATATGATAGAGGAGAGAAGCTGAGCTCTGTGACATATAGGTTATATGATAGAGGAGAGAAGCTGAGCTCTGTGATATATAGGGTTATAGGATAGAGGAGAGAAGCTGAGCTCTGTGATATATAGGGTTATATGATATAGGAGAGAAGCTGAGCTGTGTGATATATAGGGTTATATGATCGAGCAGAGAAGCTGAGCTCTGTGATATAGAGTTATATGAGAGAGGATAGAAGCTGAGCTCTGTGATATATAGGGTTATATAATAGAGGAGAGAAGCTGAGCTCTGTGATATATAGGGTTATATGATAGAGGAGAGAAGCTGAGCTCTGTGATTTATAGGTTATATGATAGAGGAGAGGAGCTGAGCTCTGTGCTATATAGAGTTATATGAGAGAGGAGAGAAGCTGAGCTCTGTGATATATAGGTTATATGATAGAGGAGAGAAGCTGAGCTCTGTGATTTATAGGTTATATGATAGAGGAGAGGAGCTGAGCTCTGTGATATATAGAGTTATATGAGAGAGGAGAGAAGCTGAGCTCTGTGATATATAGGTTATATGATAGAGGAGAGAAGCTGAGCTATGTGATATATAGGGTTATATGATAGAGGAGAGAAGCTGAGCTGTGTGATATATAGGGTTATATGATAGAGGAGAGAAGCTGAGCTCTGTGATATATAGGGTTATATGATAGAGGAGAGAAGCTGAGCTCTGTGATTTATAGGTTATATGATAGAGGAGAGGAGCTGAGCTCTGTGCTATATAGAGTTATATGAGAGAGGAAAGAAGCTGAGCTCTGTGATATATAGGTTATATGATAGAGGAGAGAAGCTGAGCTCTGTGATATATAGGGTTATATGATAGAGGAGAGAAGCTGAGCTCTGTGATATATAGGGTTATATGATAGAGGAGAGAAGCTGAGCTCTGTGATATATAGGGTTATATTATGAAAGAGAGACAATGAACTTGGTGATATATAAGTATTGTGGGAGGAAAGGCTCAGTGGTAGCAGCAGCGACCCAGACAGTCAGAGACAGACACAAAAATTCAGGTATAAACAGCTTTTACCCTGTAAGTTGCTTTTGTCAATACAGCAAAACAAAATTAGCCTTAACTGCAGGCAAAACAACATCAGAAGTCCTGCTCATCTGAGCTACTAACAGCAAATACCCTTAGGCTGTGTTCACACAGATTTTTGGCAGCAGATTTTGACGCAGAATCCGCCTCAAAATCTGCTGCCTAAAACAGCTCCCATTGACTTCAATGGGAGCCGCTTGCTTCTTTTTTCTGCTAGCTAGTAGCGTAAAAAAAAGAAGCGGCATGCCCTTTCTTGCCACGGATTCTGCATCTGAATCAGCTGCGACGTTCGCGGCTCGAGACATGACCAGTGTAGGCCCATTCATGTGGCATTCTGTTGCGGTGAGCTGTGTAGAATGTTCATAAGGCAGAAAAGGTTTCTGCAACCTTTTCCTCCGTGTGAACATACCCTAACTGTACGTGTGTCTTGCTTCAGCCACACGGTCAACAGAAAGCACAATAATGGCAACAGTTCAGGCTGGACTCTCACCAGTTTGCAGTGGGTTAGGACAAAACACGACTCCTCCTCTCTTCTCCAAGAAAAGGACTGAGGTCTTCTCAACCTTTTATAGACCTTTAATGAGGCCCAGCTCCCACCTGAGTTTTAAGGCTCCTCCCTAGTAGGCCAAGAAGTGGTTAACAGGAGTCATTTCACAGCTAAGGGGTTACCTGAATTTTAGCCTCACCACACGTAAGTGAGGAATTTGGGGGAGATATGGCGACCTTCCAGAATCTCACAGTATATATGATAAAGAGGAGACACAGCCCTGCAGAACTCCTAGGAGAGACAGTGAGAATGAGTGACAGCTCTGACTGTATAGGTGGGTGTACACAGAAGACTGTCAGGGCAGCAGGGTCTTAGATATTTATCCAGCCTAGTTTAGACAATGAATGCCGCAGTCTGCCGACTACTTGTAGCTGCACTTGTGCACTTATTATTAAGGATAAATAAATAATACATATATACTGTAATAGTTGTACTCGTACACATTGATGACATCTGCCTTTTGTTGCTCACTACCTGCTTGTGGGGGTAATACTCCAGTCTGTTATGTAACATTGTAGCTATCCATCACATTGCCATTTAATTGCTAAAGAGATGTGAATGTTTTGCACTAGTTAAATAGGGAAACAGATTCTGATCTTACTGCGCTAACATGACAAATTTAATCAAGGCCTAGCTTTTGTCTCTTCCTATATTCATCATATCAGCTCTGGAAAGTTAGACATGAAATATGTATCCTCCGTGCAGGGAGACACATTTGTCATTTTATATAATTGTATTTTTTCCGAGTGTCTGGTACTGCAGCTTCAAGATAATGGCAATGACAATAAAACAAGGAAGTGAAATCAGTTACTATATTCTCATTGTGTGGTCCTGTCCATAACCTGGGCAGTCACTGTATTACTGCCTGCTCCTTCTTTCTAACTTTCTTTCTATTTTTCTCTCTTTCTCTAATTCATTTTTTCTTTCTTATTTACATTTTCTCCCTTTCTTTCCATTTTCTTTCTTTCTTTCTCTCCCTCTTTTTTCTTTCTTTTTTTCTTTCTTTCTTTCTTTCTTTCTTTCTTTCTTTCTTTCTTCTTTCCTTTCTCTCCCTCTTTCTTTCTTTCCTTCTTTCTTTCTTCCTAACTTCCTTCCTTTCTCTCCCTCTTTCTTTCTTTCTTTCTTTCTTTCTTTCTTTCTTTCTTTCTCTCTTTCTTTCTCTCTTTCTTTCTTCCTTCCTCTCTCTCTCCCTCTTTCTTTTTTTCCTCTCTCTCTCTTTCTTTCTTTCTTTCTCTCCCTCTTTTTTCTTTCTTTCTTTCTTTCTTTCTTTCTTTCTTTCTTTCTTTCTTTCTTCTTTCCTTTCTCTCCCTCTTTCTTTCTTCCTAACTTCCTTTCTTTTCTTTCTTTCTTTCTTTCTTTCTTTCTTTCTTTCTTTCTTTCTTTCTTTCTCTCTTTCTTTCTTTCTTTCTTTCTTTCTTTCTCTCTTTCTTTCTCTCTTTCTTTCTTCCTTCCTCTCTCTCTCCCTCTTTCTTTTTTTCCTCTCTCTCTCTTTCTTTCTTTCTCTCCCTCTTTTTTCTTTCTTTCTTTCTTTCTTTCTTTCTTTCTTTCTTCCTCTCTCTCCCTCTTTCTTTTTTTCTCTCTTTCTTTCTTCTCTCTCTCTCTTTCTTTCTTTCTTTCTTTCTTTCTTTCTTTCTTTCTTCCTTCCTTCCTTCCTTCCTTCCTTCCTTTCTCTTTCTTCCTCTTTCTTTCTTTCTTTCTTTCTTCCTTTCTATCTATCTATCTATCTATCTATCTTTCTTTTTTTTCTTCCTCTCTCTCTCCCTCTTTCTTTCTTTTTCTTTCTTTCTTCCTTCCTTCCTTTCTCTCTTCCTCTCCCTCTTTCTCTCTTTCTTTCTTCCTTTCTATCTTCCTTTCTATCTTCCTTTCTATCTTCCTTTCTTTCTTTCTTTCTTTCTTTCTTTCTTTCTTTCTTTCTTTCTTTCTTTCTTTCTTTCTTTCTTTCTTTCTTTCTTTCTTTCTTTCTTTCTTTCCAACCAAAACAATTCCTATCTAACAATACAAATACCAATTATACAACACCTATATCTAGTACATATCACTGTGTTACACATGTATGACATTTCCATGCTAAGGTCACTTTTACAGATAGGTAAAAAAAAACAACAACTATACTACTGCTTTTCAACTAAAATGGGGTATTCTTTAACAGGTTTGGTCTTCATGATGTAAATATATTTTTAATTTTTATTTACTCACATTCTGACTGCTATACATGTTTTAATTGAAAAATATGAAGTTTTGTTTTTTGGAGGTCAGGATGCCCATTTTCTGTTACCATTTGGGGGCTCCATATACGTTAGGCATATTTTATGCTTTCATTTTGACATCGCTCACTGTTCACCATAAATGACATTAAATTCCAAGTTCAATTTACTGTTCAGATTAAATTAGACTTTATGTATTTATTACAGAGAGACTGTTTCTATACCATCACCGTGTCAGCCTGTTTTGTCAATGGCAGAGTGACTGTTTCTGAGAAGCCAATTATATGTAATAACCATTATTGCTGTGTGTCATTAGTGAAATAAGCAAAAGAAACATCATAACTAGAGATGAGCGAACACTAAAATGTTCGAGGTTCGAAATTCGATTCGAACAGCCGCTCACTGTTCGAGTGTTCGAATGGGTTTCGAACCCCATTATAGTCTATGGGGAACATAAACTCATGAGGGGGAAACCCAAATTCGTGTCTGGAGGGTCACCAAGTCCACTATGACACCCCAGGAAATGATACCAACACCCTGGAATGACACTGGGACAGCAGGGGAAGCATGTCTGGGGGCATAAAAGTCACTTTATTTCATGGAAATCCCTGTCAGTTTGCGATTTTCGCAAGCTAACTTTTCCCCATAGAAATGCATTGGCCAGTGCTGATTGGCCAGAGTACGGAACTCGACCAATCAGCGCTGGCTCTGCTGGAGGAGGCGGAGTCTAAGATCGCTCCACACCCGTCTCCATTCAGGTCCGACCATAGACTCCTCTGGCAGAGCCAGCGCTGATTGGCCGAAGGCTGGCCAATGCATTCCTATGCGAATGCAGAGACTTAGCAGTGCTGAGTCAGTTTTGCTCAACTACACATCTGATGCACACTTGGCACTGCTACATCAGATGTAGCAATCTGATGTAGCAGAGCCGAGGGTGCACTAGAACCCCTGTGCAAACTCAGTTCACGCTAATAGAATGCATTGGCCAGCGCTGATTGGCCAATGCATTCTATTAGCCCGATGAAGTAGAGCTGAATGTGTGTGCTTAGCACACACATTCAGCACTGCTTCATCACGCCAATACAATGCATTAGCCAGTGCTAATTGGCCAGAGTACGGAATTCGGCCAATCAGCGCTGGCCAATGCATTCTATTAGCTTGATGAAGCAGAGTGTGCACAAGGGTTCAAGCGCACCCTCGGCTCTGATGTAGCAGAGCCGAGGGTGCACAAGGGTTCAAGTGCACAAGGGTTCAAGCGCACCCTCGGCTCTGATGTAGCAGAGCCGAGGGTGCACAAGGGTTCAAGTGCACCCTTGGCTCTCCTACATCAGAGCCGAGGGTGCGCTTGAACCCTTGTGCAGCCTCGGCTCTGCTACATCAGAGCCGAGGGTGCGCTTGAACCCTTGTGCACACTCTGCTTCATCAAGCTAATAGAATGCATTGGCCAGCGCTGATTGGCCAGAGTACGGAATTCGGCCAATCAGCGCTGGCCAATGCATCCCTATGGGAAAAAGTTTATCTCACAAAAATCACAATTACACACCCGATAGAGCCCCAAAAAGTTATTTTTAATAACATTCCCCCCTAAATAAAGGTTATCCCTAGCTATCCCTGCCTGTACAGCTATCCCTGTCTCATAGTCACAAAGTTCACATTCTCATATGACCCGGATTTGAAATCCACTATTCGTCTAAAATGGAGGTCACCTGATTTCGGCAGCCAATGACTTTTTCCAATTTTTTTCAATGCCCCCGGTGTCGTAGTTCCTGTCCCACCTCCCCTGCGCTGTTATTGGTGCAAAAAAGGCGCCAGGGAAGGTGGGAGGGGAATCGAATTTTGGCGCACTTTACCACGCGGTGTTCGATTCGAACATGGCGAACACCCTGATATCCGATCGAACATGTGTTCGATAGAACACTGTTCGCTCATCTCTAATCATAACCAAACTACTATAATTTCTGATTTTCTTAGCTATGATGAGATGTGCATTATGACTGTAAAGACAAGAGCCAGAACACGAGAAGACAGAAATATTCTGAAAACACAGACTATGTAAATTCCTGTACATAGCCTATAGCAGAGATCCCCAAAATAAAAAAAATTACCTGGCAATATAACAAGTTTTTCAGGGTATTACTCCATAATGTGGTGGATTAGGTTTTTTCTGAAGTCTCTAATCTGAGGTTTGTTTTTTTTAAAGAAAAATAAAAGTACTATATATGTACTACAACATTACATATTAGATATTACATATTACAAATATGACATATTTGTATGGTAGCTTTTGTTCTCCAATTGCTAGGACAGTACGAGTTCCAGATAGCACGCGTTGGGACCACCGTATACATAACATATTGATAAGAAAAGAAAGTTGCTATTTTCCTTATAGCCTGTAGGTTTCCTAAAGCCTTAAAAAAAAATTGATGGGCGCAGCATTTATTTAGCTGGCTGGGTTCTGCATGAGATGTGCTTGCTTTCACCTATCACAGTTAGACATAGATGAGAGATGCTATCACGGAATGTGTATATATTTGCATACATTGTCTGTGCTCTCTTTTGCACACTGAATGCATTTTAGTGAGTTTGTGAAGGTTGAGGTACAAAAAAATGTCAGGCAGAATTGTCTGTCAGATTACAAAGGTTGCCATAGCAACTATTGTATGTGTGGCGCAGAGGAGCATATTTTAACCCATATCCTGCCAGTTCTGCTTGATACATGTTTCTGGGTTTGACACAATTGCATCCTGAATAAATTGTATTCAACTGTAGCAGGTGAAGAGCCAAGTCATTCTGAGGTGGTCAAGCTGAAATTCAATCATAACTGAAGACACTATACAGAGGACACTGTAACTGCACATGTGGCTGCTTTTACAATATTCAATAGATAAGACAAGAAGCAAAGAAAGCATATTAGTGTCTATCTATCTATTTATCTATCTATCTGTCTATCATATATCTATTTATCTGTGTCATACATACATCTATATATTTCTTATCAATTGATCTGTCTCTTTCAGTCTTGTCTATATGTGTGTTTCTATCTATTAATCTCATGTCTATCTATATCACATCTTTCTATTATCTATCTGCCTATCTATTCCAAATATTAATCTCATATCTATCTGTCTATAATTGTATCTACCTAGCCATCTATACATCCATCTATGTCTGACTGTCTATGAATCAATCTCTCTGACTATATAATTTCCGTTTCTGTCTATCTATCTATCTATCTATCTATCTATCTATCTATCTATCTATCTATTATCTATCTATCTATCTATCTATTATCTATCTATCTATCTATCTATCTATTATCTATCTATCTATCTATAGTATCTATCTATCTATCTATCTATCTATTTTCTATCTATCTATCTATCTATTATCTATCTATCTATCTATTATCTATCTATCTATCTATAGTATCTATCTATCTATCTATCTATCTATTTTCTATCTATCTTCTATCTATCTATCTATCTATCTATCTATCTATCTATCTATCTATAGTATCTATCTATATATAGTATCTATCTATCATCTATCTATCTCATATCTATCTATCTATCTATCTATCTATCTATCTATCTATTTCCTATCTATCTATCTATCTATCTATCATCTATCTATCTATCTATCTATCTATCTATCTATCTATTATCTATCATCTATCTATCTATCTATCTATCTATCGCCTATCTATCTATCATCTATCTATCTATCTATCTATCTATCTATCTATCTCCTATCTATCTATCTATCATCTATCTATCGGCTATCTATCTATCTATCTATCTATCTATCTATCTATCTATCTATCTATTTATTATCTATCTATCTATCTATCTATCATCTATCTATCTATCTATCTATCTATCTCCTATCTATCTATCTATCTATCTATCTATCTATCTATCTATCTCCTATCTATCTATCTATCTATCTATCGCCTATCTATCTATCATCTATCTATCTATCTATCTATCTATCTATCTATCTCCTATCTATCTATCTATCTATCTATCTATCATCTATCTATCTATCTATTTATTATCTATCTATCTATCTATCTATCTATCTATCTATCTATCTATCTCCTATCTATCTATCTATCTATCTATCTCCTATCTATCTATCTTTCTATCTATCTATTTATCTATCTATCTCCTATCTATCTATCTATCATCTATCTGCTGTCTACATTTCTGCTTTCTGTGCTATTGTCTTCATGTCATTTCTTAATAAAGAGTTGTGTATTTTGGACTATTGTTTAGTTGGTGCTTCCTTTCATTGAAAAACATAACAATAAACTGAAGAACATGACAATGACTTTGTTTTTATAGATGACGCTATTTTAGAAATGGTCTTATCTGTTGTTAGTGATGATGATCATGATTTGTGCTGAGTCAAGTTCAACTTCTAGAGATGAGATGAATCTTCTTTCTCCAGAAATTGCCATAACTAGAGGACCTTGGTGCCTATTTTAGAGTTGGTTTCCATTTTCCATCAGCAGCTTGAAGGTGCTGCCATAGGCACTGCTTTTGAATGGCAATATAACAGCAACATTATACAAGTACAATGAATTGCAAACAAGTGACGTGTAAAACCGACTATATGTCACTATAAAAAAGGGCAAAAAGTCATTATCTCATTATCAAATAATTATGCCCGCCAAGTCAGTGCTTATGAAATAATTTGGTCAGTTTACATTGTGTAAACTATAGTAATATCGAGTGAAAATTTGCAGTTATTGGCCATGTATAAACATTTTCAGCACTTGCATCGTCAGAAAGAAATTGCTTGCTTGTCATTATCGAATCTTTATGGCGGCCTAAAAATTCTTATTTGTCAAACTGAAAGCATCGATTGCTGAAAAGAGGAAAGAAAAGTAATAATAAATTAAGGAACTAACAATATACTAATAATCCATTTTATTTATATAGCAGCAACCTATTCTGCAGCACTTTACAAATCATAGGGTTAAAGTACAGGCATTACAGAGTAGTAAGTCCATTCGCACAATGGGTCTGAGGGTCCTGCTCGCAAGAGCTTACAATCTATGAGGAAGAGGGGTGACACAAGAGGAGGTAGCATTGCTTATACAGTGATTCAGCTGTTTTCAGATAAATAAAGCTGTATGAGTCGTCACCAGTCAGTGTCCTTTAATATGCAGATGATGCCTGGACATACAAAGTTACAGTCCGATAAGGCATCATGTCCTGTGGAGTAATGCGGGTGCGTGAACAGTCGAGGGTTAATTTTAGGGAGTCCACCTAGGGAAGCATTTTAATAATACAATTATTTTTGCTTATCAATCCATGCTTTTTAATAGTTAATGGCTTGATATATCGACAGTCGGTCCGATCTACGTATTTATTTATGACCAGGGCTGTGGATTCAGAGACTTGGAGTAGGAGTCAGGGCCAATATTGGGCGAGAGTTGGAAAAAAGCTACTGACTGCAACTCCAGCTTCAAAATAAAATGATTAATTATTTTCAATTATGTTAGAGCATATTTCTGATTATTTTAATATTAATTATTGATTTGAATTACCGTATATACTCGAGTATAAGCCAACCCGAATATAAGCCGAGGCCCCTAATTTTACCATAAAAAATTGGGAAAACTTATTGACTCGAGTATAAGCCGAGGGGGGGAAATGCAGCAGCTACTGGAAAATTTCTAAAATTAAAATGGTCGAAGTTTTTGGGTGCAGAAGTTGCTGGGGAAGGGGAGGGGGTGTTTTGGTTGTCTGTCTGCCCCTTCCCTGAGCTTGAGGACTGGGTTTTTTCTTCCCCCACTTGGAATTCAGCCTGGCTGAGTATAGGGGATCTGCAGTTCTCCTATTAACCCCTTCCTGACGGAACAGGAGCACTGCAGATCCCCTATATTCAGTAGACCGGGCACTGTCAGACACAGGATACCTAATGTGTTTGTGTTTCACAGTAATGTTCTACTTTTATATGTATTCTAGGGAAAGGAGGGATTTACAACTTTTATTTTTTCATTTTTTTTAAAGCTTCATTCTTTCCCCCACTATTTTATGGGAGATTCTATACATTGATATTGCGGCTGGTCATAGACACCCCCTCCTTAAAAAAAATATAAATAAATAAATATTTTTTTTGCTGACTCGAATATAAGCCTAGGGGGGCTTTTTCAGCACAAAAACTGTGCTGAAAAATTCGGATTATACTCGAGTACATACAGGATACATATTTCTTACATAGGAATCAATCACTGCCTTTACTGTTTCTGACTGACCACGACTGTCAGCCATTTATGGAGGAGTCAGGAGTAGGGTTGAGCCGATCTTGAGATTTCAGGATCGATTTTAAAATCCGATTTACGATCATTTTCCAGCCGATCTCGATCCTGATCGCGATCGTGAAATTTGCTCAATCGCCGATCGTAATCCGATCCTTTCCGAACCCGATCCTCAACCCTAGTCAATGCTTCTCTATGGGTTGAGCCGATCTTGAGATAACCTCCGATCTCGATCCCGCTGGAAAAAATCGGGTCGGAATTCCGATCTCGATCGTAAAATTTATTCGATCGCCGATCGAAATCCGATCTTTTCCGATCCCGATCGCTCAACCCTAGTCAGGAGCTGGACCAGGAAATCTGAGTTGAGTTTTTGCAAGTCAGTGGTTTGGCCTAGCGGCTCCACAGCTCTGCTAAGTACTACATAAGCAGTATATTATAATAAAGAACATCTTGTCTTTTATGCAGAGGGGTAACATTGTAGACAGTAAGATGGACTGAAGTTGCCCATGTGGACAGCAACGTCCAAACAATGTTACAATGATTACTTTTGGAAAGCTATAGACGTGACTATACATTGTGATAAATAATGAATAGTTAGCTGAATATCACACACATTGATTATTTATGGGCCGATTTTCCAAGACAAAACAGTAACTAGTCTTTCCACAATTCTTCCAACAATTTGCAGTAACCGCAGGGTCCATCTTGTCTGAATTAGTTCACACACTTCTCACTGCCTGAAGGAAATAAAATCTCTTATTCCGCACTGCCATACCCGACTCTCCAGTTTAGGAGCTCTCAGGCAAAAAGTGACAACTGATTAATGTTTATGGATCAACCGCAGTAAATTGTATATGTTTTCTTATGCTCAGGATGTCTACAATATGCAGGTCAGTGCTGTCTGGTGACATACCGGCGCTTTCTATACATGAGGAATGAACATAGTTTCCAGCCCAGTCAGCCACAGCAACAGTGACATCTCTTGACTAGAAGATGGAACTACATGCGGAAAATTAAAATGTTTGTAAGGCCTAGGATTTATCTATATTTCACATTTGGAGTATTTTACTCATCCAGTCCAGTTTTAAATAATAATCTGAAAACTCAGTGATCTGAAATCAAACATATATGGAGAACATACAATACAAGTATACAATCAGAAAAAGTGTTATTGAACCGGCAGCTTAGAATTGGAGAAATTAGTTACATTTTTACCAAATATGCAAATACTTACATATAGATCATGAATATCGCATGCATTTTATAAATCCTGCAGATTATTTGGCCACACCTACTGCTGGCAATAATCATAGCTGTTAACCCTTTAGATACGCCTCTAAATAGTGCAGGCGCCTCGGATGCCTCCATTTTTAACATTTGCTACCATCTTGATTGTCATTGGAGGGTGTCGATCGTTTGCCATGGAGCGTGTTTTTACGATAGGTCTATTACCCGCTACCAATGGCTTTTAAATAAGGGCAGGTTCACACCTGCGCCCCGGTCTCCGCTTTCAGGTTTCCGTCTTCTACCCAAAAAACTGGACAGGAGACGCAAATCCGGCGGTCGGTTTGCAAAGTGTCCAATTATGGGCATCTTCTGATCTCCGTGGCGAAACCGGATTTTTCAATCGGACACAATGTCGGCCATACAGGTTTTTTTTAAACATTTTGCCTGTTTTTTAAACACTTTGCCACTTTCCCTTAAATCGTCAGACTTTTCTCAATATGGTTTCAGTAAAAACGCCATCTTGTCCCATATAAAAAGACGCCTCACCCAGTTCCATGTATGTAAATATGAAAAAGTTACATGTGTCAGAGCATGGTGACACAAAGAAATTTCTCTATTTTGCAAAGTTTTTAACATTAATATGGGCGTGATCGTACTGGCCCACTGAATAGAGGTGACGTGTTATCTTTACCACATAGTGATGATGTAAAGATAAGATAAGATAGTGCTTTAATAGTCCCACCATGGGGAAATTCAGTGTGTTACAGCAGCATGGATAATACAGTAATATATTACAAGAAAGAACACATACAAGCTCATAGCAGATAGAAAAGATACCAGGAGTCATAGCAAGTAAAGAAAAAGACAGGATCATTTAGTTCTCTGTGCGGAGTGATCTTCGCTTAGCTTGATGTTGATTATACAGCCTGACCGAGGTTGGAAGGAAGGATCTCCGATAGCTCCTTCTCACATTTGGGGTGAAGCAGCCGGTCACTGACAATATTGCCCAGTGTGGTCACGGTCTCATACATGGGATGGAAAAGAAAAACCTTAAGACATTGGAGCACTGTTTTTTTTTTTCCCCCCAATTCCAATTTCTGCCATCTTCCTTTTTCTTTGAAATTGTACACTAGTTTATTGTGAGCTGAGGAATCTTTTTATAGCGCTGTCTTGTATGAGTAATGATGTGAGATAAGTCATTTCCATTGCGGTGAAGTATTTTGCTGCACTTCCCCAAATAAGAAATAGTTATTTTCTGTAACTTAAAGGTATGTGATAAACCTGGTATATGGATGTGTGTGTAAATAATTGTTATATAATTGTGGTGTTTTACTTTACAACACAGCAGTTAGACTGAGGCTTCATGTCTTTCCAATTTTCTTACCTAAAAGCAGCAGTCTGGAGTTGTATGTGACTTAAGGCTGAGGCCCCCATAATGCAGATAAGCAGCTTCTTTGTTGCAGATTTTGTTGCAGTTTTTGGAGCCAAAACCAGGAGTGGACTGAGCAGAAGTATAAGAGCTTCCTATATATTTCCCATTCCTATTGTAGCTATTCTTGGCTTTGGCTCCAAAAAAATGCAGCAAAATCTTCAGCAAATAAAGCTGCTTTTCTGCAAAGTCGGGTCTTAGCCTGAGGCGGAAACGCTGCGGCAAAAAAAACTGCATTTCACAGTATCTGCAAAGTGGATGGGATTCTGGCCAATCCCATCCACACATTGCAGAAAAAAATTTGCAGCAGAAAACGTTTGCATGATTGGAAATCACATCATGTCACTTTTGACACTAATTGGGGCAGAAAGTCCACAGAGGAAATCTCTGCATACTTTTTGTGAAAAGCACTGCAGAAAAAAAAAAATGTGATTTCTTATCCACAGTGCTTTTTAGCTGTGGCTCGTTACACAGGGCCTTAGCCTAAAAGGGTTTTCCAGATAGGAAAGGTCATTGTATCAGGTCTGTTGGGATTTGACACCCAAGATTCTAATTTCAGAATTCTTCTGCGAAGCTGATAGGCAGAGAATGGAGCAGGAAGCAGGCAGCTCTGTTTTCTGTGTAGTGGCGAAACCAGGTTACTGCAGATCAGCTCACATTCACTCAAATGGAGGCCAAACTGCAGTATCTGGCTTAGCCACTACACAGAGAACACAGCTGTCTGCTTCTTGCCCCATTCTCTGCCTGATGTGGGTGTTGGCTGTCAGACCCCACTGATCTAATATTGCTGAACAATTCCGGAAAACCCTTTAAACTGTTCTTTAGGATTAAGCTGTATTCACATGACAGTAAATAATGGCCGTGTTATGTCCGTTTTTATTAACAGAAGTCACGCGGCAGCATTAAGTTCAATTCCAGGGAATGGGGGCTCTTCACATGACCGTTATTACAATGGACCACCAAAATATAGATCATGTCCTATTTTTGTTGTGTTCCCGATGCCCTCCATACACTCAAATGTATGGGGAATCTGGCAAAAAGGGAGGAACTTCGAGTGCAAGATAGCTGCAGAAAATGGACGTTTTTCACTGCCATTTTGCACCACAGTCATGTGAATATAGTCTTACAACTTTTAAATTGATAATAAAGTTGTCCTATTTATTTCTGCCATATACTCTGTGGATATTCTGTGATGGATTTTCATGAAAAATTCACAGTATATTACAGCAGTAAAATTTATTTTTCCAAATTTCACCCATGCACTGAATTTTACTATAGATTGCCTCTCCGATTGCGCTAAAAAGTTAAATACCTGAATGTTGGCTTACATTGTGCCCAAATCCTGGCACAATGTGGTATATACGCTTTGCACCAGATATATAGAGTGTTATAAACTGAGGCCAGAATTTACGGAAAAGCTGAATTCTTTTTGTTGCAGATTTTGCTGCAGGTTCCTGAGCCAAATGCAGGGGAGGATTTAACAGAAGGAGAAATAACATCTGCCTTTCCTTTTGAAGCCACTTTTGGCTCTACCTCAAAATAACTGCAGCAAAATCTGCAACAGAAAAGCAGCTTTATTGCAACACGTGGCTACTTTTTGGCTTAGTGGGAATGGGCATGGCTTATGAGGAGACGTGTTCCAAGATGTTGGCAAAAAGTCAATAGGCCGTGTTAAAGGGGTATTCCCATGTCCCTTGCTCACAGTCTTCGCTGCTGCAAAGACTTCTTTCTTCCTGGTTTTCCACGTCAATTGGTGGGCGGGGTTTCATATGCAAAGCCATACTGTCCGACTACCTCCAGTTTAGCTCCACCCCCGAATTAGTGTGTAGCTCCGCCCATCACATAGTGTGATCCTATGGGATGACTGAAGGGCCTGTGATGTCATCAAAGGTCCTATAACACTTGTATTTAGCTTGTTCTATATAGAGTCGGGTAAATCCTAGTGGGCTAAGGGACCAGGTCCTTCTGCCCACTAGCTTTTAGCCTGCTCTATATAAGAAAGCTCAATCCTAGTGAGCAGAGGGACCAGGTCCTTTAGCCCACTAGGATTTAGACTATTTTATATAAGAAAGCAGCACTCATTCCCCCCCTCCTTTATCTGAGAGCAGGAAGCTAGGTCACATGTGTGGTGCAGACACAGGAACAGCTACAGACACAGGCTGGCTCCCGTGCACTTAGCCCCTCTTCCCTCCCCCCTGAGAGCAGGCAGCTACATCACTTGACATTTGAGCAGGTAATCCCAACGGCCATAGAAACACAGTGTCAACAATGAAGTGAATAAATTAATATAGTGGACAAACAAAGCAGTCTTGCTGAAGCAATGTATTTAGGAAAAGTCTTAAATCCACATTAACAAGCAGTATAGATAGGATCCTTGTTATGGGACAACCCCTTTAAGTGTCTGAAAATGCAAAAAATGCATTAACCAGTAAGGGCCATTGGGATAAATCTGGCCCATCTTTAGACTGTCTAGTCTAACATTACACTCACACATACACTCACCGGCCACTTTATTAGGTACACCATGTTAGTAACGGGTTGGACCCCCTTTTGCCTTCAGAACTGCCTCAATTCTTCGTGGCATAGATTCAACAAGGTGCTGGAAGCATTCCTCAGAGATTTTGGTCCATATTGACATGATGGCATCACACAGTTGCCGCAGATTTGTCGGCTGCACATCCATGATGCGAATCTCCCGTTCCACCACATCCCAAAGATGCTCTATTGGATTGAGATCTGGTGACTGTGGAGGACATTGGAGTACAGTGAACTCATTGTCATGTTCAAGAAACCAGTCTGAGATGATTCCAGCTTTATGACATGGCATTGCATTATCCTGCTGAAAGTAGCCATCAGATGTTGGGTACATTGTGGTCATAAAGGGATGGACATGGTCAGCAACAATACTCAGGTAGGCTTTGGCGTTGCAACGATGCTCAATTGGTACCAAGGGGCCCAAAGAGTGCCAAGAAAATATTCCCCACACCATGACACCACCACCACCAGCCTGAACCGTTGATACAAGGCAGGATGGATCCATGCTTTCATGTTGTTGACGCCAAATTCTGACCCTACCATCCGAATGTCGCAGCAGAAATCGAGACTCATCAGACCAGGCAACGTTTTTCCAATCTTCAATTGTCCAATTTCGATGAGCTTGTGCAAATTGTAGCCTCAGTTTCCTGTTCTTAGCTGAAAGGAGTGGCACCTGGTGTGGTCTTCTGCTGCTGTAGCCCATCTGCCTCAAAGTTCGACGTACTGTGCGTTCAGAGATGCTCTTCTGGCTACCTTGGTTGTAACGGGTGGCTATTTGAGTCACTGTTGCCTTTCTATCAGCTCGAACCAGTCTGGCCATTCTCCTCTGACCTCTGGCATCAACAACGCATTTCCGCCCACAGAACTGCCGCTCACTGGATGTTTTTTCTTTTTCGGACCATTCTCTGTAAACCCTAGAGATGGTTGTGCGTGAAAATCCCAGTAGATCAGCAGTTTCTGAAATACTCAGACCAGCTCTTCTGGCACCAACAACCATGCCACGTTCAAAGGCACTCAAATCACCTTTCTTCCCCATACTGATGCTCGGTTTGAACTGCAGGAGATTGTCTTGACC
The DNA here is from genome assembly GCF_031893055.1 of Leptodactylus fuscus. Classification (NCBI taxonomy): domain Eukaryota; kingdom Metazoa; phylum Chordata; class Amphibia; order Anura; family Leptodactylidae; genus Leptodactylus; species Leptodactylus fuscus. The sequence goes on along the minus strand of NC_134268.1, from coordinate 205,347,375 downwards.
ATGTCTACATGCCTAAATGCACTGAGTTGCCGCCATGTGATTGGCTGATTAGAAATTAAGTGTTAACGAGCAGTTGGACAGGTGTACCTAATAAAGTGGCCGGTGAGTGTACAGTAGATAGGATTAGTAAATCTGCCCCGTTGTCTGTACTTGGCACTTTGTATGATCTGCAGAGAGGACTGAGGGAGATAAAGTTACAATGGCTCTGATATTTCTGGGTCATAAAACTCCTTGTCATTGGTAAAACCCATAAATTGCGTACAACTGAACAGATAGGATTTTCTTGCCTGACTACAACCTCATGCATGTGACTGCTGCGTATAGGAGGTCTACGAGGCCCTATGCACACCACCGTATTTATTTTCTTACTAGAGACTACCCATTCGTTACTTTGACCCCATGCACATGGCTGTATTTTTTATGGATCCATATAGGGATCTGACTGTAAAAAATAGAGCAGGTTCTAATCCTGTCCGTTTTTGTGTTTTCTGTGGGTCACATTTATTCTATTGATAAGGTCCAGAAAAAACACGAGCGACACACACATTACATCTGTATGCTGTTTGTTCCATTTTCACAATCCTTATGGTCAAAGGTGTAACTTGAAGCTTATGGGGTCCAATACAAAAGGGAGATTTACTTGAAAGAGGCCCAGAATATTCTGTAATAACTCTTATTAGGACAAAGTAATCTAAATGAAACAGCGTGCAATGTGCTCCTCCGTATACAGAGCTTCGAACTCAGCATTGGAGTGATGAAGTATGCAACGGAGAGTCATTGCCATGTTTAACCTCATTTTCTCCTTTTGGGTTAATACCCCTGTACCCCTAAACTGAAGTCACTTGACTTTTCATCAGGACAGTGGTGTACAGTATTCATGGTGGAATCCTATTGAGTCACAAATGAATATAAGCAATGTTAGATGGTGTATGTGACGGACCCTCAAAGAGAGTAATCGAGAAAATGGTATGGAAACTGGAAACGACAGGATAATTGACCATGTCTCATGGTGGAGGCCGTTCAAAAAATGTGGCAGGATTCAATCAATGACGTGATCATCTGGAACAGTGAAACCCACGAGATGCCAAACACAGGAGACTGGAAGATCTTATTTAACATGTCAAACAGCTGCATAAAGGGAAAAATTGTATGACTACAGTGCCAACAGTATTGTAAAGATCAAAGCTCCATATACTGAGGCTCACATTGCACATTGTTTTAGGCTCCGTTCCCATGGAGTAACGTGCCGATCATTCTGACACGTAAACACGTGTCAGAGTGAGCACTGTAAAACAGAATCCCATTGACTTCAATGTGCAGCGCGCGTAAGACGGCACCCATTGAAGTCAATGGGATTCTGTTTCACAGCGCTCACTCTGACACGTGTTTACGTGTCAAAATGAGCGGCGCATCACTCTGTGGGAACGGAGCCTAATTCAGATTGTTTCGTCGTAGGGATGGTTAAATGGTTACTACAGAATATTCAGGGCTTCTTCTGATATAATCCTAATTATAACTGTATGTGAGGACAACTCTATAGTCACATCATGGCTCAGTGGTTAGCAATGTTGCTTAGCAGCACTCCTGGGGTCCTGGGTCCCCATTTTGATGTGAATTTCCTCCCACCCACGAAAACCATACTGATAGGGTTATATGCAATTTAGATTCTGAGCCCCAATAGTCATAGGAATCAACGTGAGAGATGATCTTATAAGGCAGAACATATAAATGAATAAAATAATATTAATATTCAGGTGCTTTTAAGGTGAATGACAGATTTCTCTGAATGCGGTTTCTGAATGCCTTCACCACACCAAATACAACAAGAGAAGCAAACATTAATACTCACACCCATTTACATTGTACCTTAAACAAAGAAGAACACGTGCTATTCCTAGGAGACACATTACACACATACAACAGCACATCGTACATTTGTCCTTTGGCAAAAGTCTAATTATTTTGATAGCTAATTTTATTGGTAACACGGTGACAAAAAGAAGCTGCTGTGACAGCCGCAGTACAAGGATTTGGGCTTATATTTAATAGATGGCACTAATTCCAGGCAATTTCCCCTACAGTATTTCCTTTTACCTTTGGGATTTATGAGCCTGTACTGTTGTCAGAAGAGGCAGCATCTCATCACACTTACACAAAGAGGTTTCCTCTAGAGAACAAACCTCCAGGGACAGAGACAGTATGTATTCATTTTCCCTTTGCCAGAATGCACTTCAGTGCCAGAGGAGCAATGCTCTGCGCTGCCAGCCACTCGGATAATGACGAGGTTAAACAGCCATTGTCTGATAACATGCTGAAGCCTTGGGAATACATGTTGCACAATGCCAGGATGAGCTGCAGGGGAAATTGGGTTCCACTAATGGAACTCCGTGGTATCCAATTTTATTTCAATGATAAGCAAATTGGAACATTTTAAAGGAGACATACGCTTCAAAATAAATAAGGTTTAACCAAAGTGCGGTCCCACCTGCCTCCCATTTCATGAGCTCTAGTCTGATGATTATAAATTCTCACATCTGCAGGGAGTCTCCCGCCGCGCACACAGGTATCACACAGCTATTGCTTTTTCTCCCCCCTATTCCTCTAATATATTCCAGGTCTGCAAGAAACAGAACTCCGCATGTAGTAAATGTTATTGTTTGAAGGTTCATTGCCAGTGCTAAATTGAGAGCTCAGCTATATTCAGTCATTGCAACTGCTCTTACTAACCTGGATTGCTTCCGTACATGAAGAGAGAATGGCTGAATTCTGGAAAGGATGGAGTTAAAAGCTCCCAGTCCTGCCGGCATACACTCCTGGTAATGGGCACCTTTCTAATGGGGCACCTTTGTTAAGCTACTTGCACCATTTTTTGGTGTAAATTGCACCTTTCTGTGGTCCTTTATTATTTGCACCTTTTTTCCAGATGTTACGATGCTCTCGTCAATTTAGGATTTTTGTCGGAAAGGGGGCGTGGCCTATATGGAGATTCTTTTCACGCTGTATTTGCATATTTTTATTTTTAAATGTGGAAAAAAACGCATAAATGCATCCTAGTACATGGGCAGTGTAAAAAAAAAAAGTCATACAGCATTAACCTTTACCGTGGTGACTATCATACAACACTACCATACACCTCATTATGATAGAATTGAGTTCAAGCTACTAACGCTAACATACAAAGCCATCCACACCCTGTCCCCTCCATATATCTCTGACCTAATCTCCCGCTACCTGCCCACACGTAACCTCAGATCCTCCAATGACCTCCTACTCCGCTCCTCTCTCATCCGCTCCTCATACAACCGTCTCCAAGACTTCTCCCGTGCATCCCCCATACTCTGGAACTCCTTACCAAGACACATAAGACTGATCCCCACAATCACAGGCTTCAAGAAGGCCCTGAAGACTCCTCTATTCAGGAAGGCCTACAACCTCCAATAACACTATCACCGCACTGCCATCTGTACAGTCTCCCCCCCTCTCCTTCTGTCTCTACCCCCTTCCCTCATAGATTGTAAGCCCTCGTGGGCAGGGCCCTCTACCCCACTGTGCCAGTTGGTCATTGTTAGCATTATATCTACCTGTATATTCTGTGTATTGTATGTAACCCCCAAATGTAAAGCACCATGGAATTAATGGTGCTATATAAATAAACAACAATAATAATAGACAACATGATAGTACTTAAGGGTTAAAAAGGGGGTAAAGTGCACATAGTTTATAAAGGGGCATCTAAACTGAGGCTTTGATCGCGTCTGGCGGAGTTTCTGTCGCAGATTGTAACAAAAATTGGTGGAGAGACAAGTACTTTTCTCTCTGCCGGTTTCAGAATAAAAACATTATAGTCTATGGGGTCTGGAGGTGTCCTAGATTGAAAAATTCCAAATCCTGCAGACAGGTGCTGCTGCTAATGTCTCTAGGGGATTTGGTTGTAAGGTGTGGGTTGTGCGCTCTAAAAAGAAAAGAGTTAAAAAAAAAAAAAAAAAAAAAGCATACTAACAAGGTTAACAAGCCCAAAGCAGGTTTATCTGTGTGCCAGGATTGGAATGTTTAACTCTATCATTCCCTGAGCACATGGTGGTGGATTTTAAGGGGCTCTATCAATAGATTTTGGCATTTTTAGATAATCATATGCCTGAATAGCGTCTGTATTCTCGGTGGTAGGGAATTGAAATCTAGGGCATATGCAGTAAGCATGCCCGAGCTCCATTTTGACTGCGCATGCCTGAGATTTCAATTCCCTACCGCTGAGAATACAGACGCTGGAGGTGGTTACTTGTAGGGAGGAGAAGGAGGACTTAGAGCACAAGCAACAGAGGTGGGCGTGAGGAAGGTATGATGCTGGGAGGGGGGGGGTGCACGGAACACCCAGGGTGCATGGAGGAACTCATTAGCATATCCGATTTACTGGTAAATCATAAAAAAGGGGCGGGTCCTTTCTAAAACAATTAGCAGCACCCGAATGGCCTTTTAAAGGCTATTTAGCCATATGATTATCTAAAATGGCCAAAATCTAATGATAGAGCTCCTTTAATTCCACAGTGAACATATAGTAGACACAGGGCGATGTCACACGATCTATCATCTATCAGTGGAATGTGGAAAAAATGGGCACAGGAGAAGATCTAATGGACAAATAGGTAAAATACTGTATATACTCGAGTATAAGCCGACCTGAATAAAAGCCGAGACCCCTAATTTTACCACAAAAAACTGGGAAAACTTATTGACTCGAGTATAAGCCTAGGAGGGAAATGCAGCAGCTACTGGAAAATTTCAAAAATTAAAATGGTTTTTGGGTGCAGTAGTTGCTGGGGAAGGGGAGGGGGTGTTTTGGTTGTCTGTCTGCCCCTTCCCTGAGCTTGAGGACTGCTTTTTTCCCCCACTTGGAATTCAGTCTGGCTGAATATAGGGGATCTGCAGTGCTCCTATTAACCCCTTCCCGATGGAACAGGAGCACTGCAGATCCCCTATATTCAGTAGAGCGGGCAGTGTCAGACACAGGGATACCTAATGTGTATGTGTGTCACAGTCATTTTCTACTTTTGTGTCTATTCTAGGGAAAGGAGGGATTTACAACTTTTAATTTTTTTTTTTTTTTTTTAAAGCTTCTTTTGTTTTTTTTTTTCCCCACTATTTTATGGGAGATTCTATACATTGATACTGCTGCTGGTCATAGACCTCCCCCCCTAAAAAAAAAAAAAAAAAAAAAAAATATTTTTATTTTTTGCTGACTCGAGTATAAACCGAGGGGGGCTTTTCAGAACAAAAACTGTGCTGAAAAATTCAGCTTATACTCGAGTATATACGATTATTGCCTTGGTACTTGGTTGTTTTCAACTGATTGCACCAACACTAGGGGGCAATGTATGATCATGTGGGCAATACATACATAAACATTTAGGCTTGGGATAGGTCATGGAAAATCGGCATCGGGTATTGTCCAAATTCCACCACATCAAAAAACGCTTTTAGTAATTGCTATGGTCATCCAAGTTCATTTACTTTTTGAATTGCAAAGGGTGAAAGCTGTGGTGAGAGCTCATATCACTGACATGCTGCAGCTTGAAAACCCACAACGGAGGTCAATTTGTGCTGGATGAGACATGGTTAAATGACATCCACATTGCTGCTACGGTATATTGCAGCACACTGGTCGGCAGCATCTAATCCCACTGCAAGTGAGTCCTGAGGGAACCTAGTTATATTATAGCAACCATCCAGCTAACAATAACAATGTACAAATGCATGATACATAGTAAAAATACTTGGCGCTTTTTTAATCTCTCTGCTGCCGTTCCTTTGATTTCTGTAAATGTGCTCGATGCACACTGGAGCACATTCATTATGCTTTGTACATTAGTCTTGCAAAAAAAAATATTGCAATTTTTTCTTTTTTGCATCACCCTCACCACTTTATGGAAAAGGCTCATAGCTTATTTGTTCTTTCAGGGGGATGGCCAGTAGGGTGCACCTTATTTATGAGAGGCATGCGCCCCGTCACATATCCATGCGCCCCGTCACATATCCATGCGCCCTGTCATATATCGATGCACCCTCCACTGGTTATAGGCTAATGGAGACTGCTGTTGATAATGCCGGTCTTCATAAATCTCCCTCATTGTGCTTTGGTGGTCTGAGGTATCCCCCTGCCCTGGGTGTATCATGTAGTTGGAGAAGTCAGCGCTCTTTGATATCCCCATTCTTTAAAAAATAAATAAATAACTGATCAGTTTCCTCTTACCGTTCTGCACAAGTACAATAAGGAAAAAAAAGGGTATGTTGTCTCTAGCAAAAGCACCTAAAATCCATGTACTGTATGTTAGAATAAAGGAACCTGTTTCTCTTCCGTGTAAATATAATCTGCACTTCCATTTCTGGCTGTAGCTCTTTGCTGATGAGAATGGTTCAAAAGGTAAGACTGGGTTCAGTCAGCTCTAATATCGCTGTTTTTTAGCGACAATGGATAGAATATATGACGCTCCTGACGCTCAGCTGAACCTAACTTAGATCACTGTAGGGTTCAATGGAGATCTAAGTTCAGTTCAGCTCTGGTATACATATATATACCATTCTCTCTATGCCACAAAACTGGTGTAGATGAGTGTAGGTGTTGTGTAATTTTAGGAAAGTGGCTGGAGGGGGTTGGAGATCAAGGAGGGGAAGCCTTAGCTGATCATATTTACTATAACTCAAACCAGATAACTGGCATAAGTTATACTAGAAATCTAGGCCAGTTCTTTGTTTGAATTCCAAATTTTACACCAAACTTTTGTAGCAATTTCATGCATTTTATCACATTGAAGCCGCGCCTCTTTTTCGGAGAAGCCATGCCACATGTCTAGCAAGTCAGAAAAGTTTTAGCTCAAGCTAGATGTGCCAAGATTCACCAAGATGTGCTAAGAGGTGGGAAGATGTGCCAGAGGTGTACCTAAGATGTGCCACGTTCACACTAGAGTCTAGTCATTACTCCAATAATACATTATCCGCATTGGTTATGTTTTATATTGTTTTCTTTTCCATCTAAGTAAATATGGGAGATGTGAATAGGTACATATACTGTATAAATGCATTGACCAAGACTGGCCAAGCAGAAATAATTTATGGACAAAGAAAAGGTTAATCTATTGTCATGTAAAAGGCATAGATAGATAGATAGATAGATAGATAGATAGATAGATAGATAGATAGATAGATAGATAGGAGATTGCTAATAATAAATAACAGATATATATGTAGGTAGATAAGTGATAGATATGAGGTCAAAAGTAATGATAGATAGATAGATAGATAGATAGATAGATAGATAGATAGATAGATAGGAGAGAGATAGATAGATACAGTAGATAGATAGATAGATAGATACAGTAGATAGATAGATAGATAGATAGATAGATAGATAGATAGATAGATAGATAGATAGATAGATCGATAGGAGATAGATAGATAGATAGATAGATAGATAACAAAATAACCTATATATCTACCTCTACCTATATAATATTCTAACATTATCATTTATATTAGCAGGAAGAAATCTACATTTCCTGTACAGACATATGATACGTTTTTACAAGGATGAAACCCTACAAACTCTCTCCTGATCTCCCACAGACTCATTTGAAACGATGTTACTTGTCTACAGCTTTTATAGGCTCAGCTCCTTCTGTAATTGAGGGGCATTTTTGACTCCCAGCCAGTGACAAACAATGAATTTGAATACTGTGTGAAAGTCAAAAGACTCTGAAATTCATTCAGAATGTGAAAGCGCCAGGTCTGCCATTTTAACCTCTTCACTGCTGTTTTTGCTTTTCTGCTCCTATTTCTATTTCATAGGTAACTGTGGATTGTAGTCACAATAATGTGATGCATAGCAGCAGAGTAAATAATTTTCATGTGTCTTGCATATTCCCAGTTGCGGTGCAGCACTCGGTTGCGGCTTCCTTTCTCTTCCTACAATTAGAGTGACCTTGTAACTCAGTGAAAGGCTCGGGTTCTTTTATTCTGGAAACAACACCACTGGAAGATGTGCCAACTCGACATTTCTACTGAAGTGCCACAAGAACCTTCTCTAAGTTTTGTCAGACGTTATTAAATATTCCTGATTCACATTTACTATCCTGGAGATGACAGAGAAGTGACTGCATGGTATACATGTATACAACGCACTTGACCCATTTCTGATACTGAACATTCTAGAACTATCTGATTAATCTTACTCAAGTAGAATAAAAGTAACTGTCTTAAAGGGGTTGTCCGGCTCTTTTTGTTAATGTTTAATAGGGCTGTTGAAGGGGCCATGAACATAAAATAACTGAACTCACCTCTCTCCAGTCTTCTATATACAGGTCTCCCGGCTGACATCAGCCAGTCACAGACCTCAGCTGTGACCCCTTCACAAATGGTACATAACAGGCACTCAGGCCTGTTTCTGACTGTAGCGGTCACCTGGCACAAGCAGCTGGGGTGCCTATAAACTGAAGACTGGAGTAAAGATTTCTTATGTTCATGCCCCGTTCAGGCAATTCCTTTAAATTGCATTCACATGTGTCAGATGTTACATCAAAAATACCCCCATTCAAATGCATTGAATTTAATTTGGCCATGTGATGACCGGTAAAGAAAAATGGCCTTCACACAGCTGATATTCTCAGTTGTATGAATATAGCTTTAGAGTACGTCCACTGCCCCAATGTCACACACTCTTTGTAATCTGGTCAGAAAAAGATGGCCTACAATGCAACATATGTGCTGAAATGTACCTATATTTGGCCAGAACTTAGACACAGCCACCACAATAAGACCCCCCCCCCCCCATGCCTTGCTATTCTTTATGTCATAGTTAATAGAATCGCAATAGACTCTCTGAAAGTCAATGGAGACCTTCAAGTTTCACAGTATACTGTGGAAAACTATTCCAGTAAAGTTGTCGTGGTCCATTATAGACAAAAGCCATGAACGACTTTGATGAAGAGGAATTAATAAATGGTTGATAAAGGTAGAAGAAGGAGTTTTCTGTAAAACAGGAAATTATGTTCCACATTTTAAAAAATATATATAATGCCCAATAAAGTGGCCATAGATGTGCCCAAAATATTATAGGATTATTAGGATATGCCTAAAATGTGCTTATGCTCGAGGCCACAATAAAATGTCCACGGGCATGTGCAGTCAGCTCAGCCCCATGGCCCGACTGCACATGCGTAGAAGTTTGAAGCCAGTGCCGAAAGAAGACGAAGATGGAGGCGGCGCTGGAGAGTTCTCTGGCAGCATTGGGGACGCCCCCGGTGCTGCGAGAGAACTCATTTGCATACTGAAGAAAACCGGAATTTCTACCGATCGGCAGCCTGGAGTAGATATCTAAAGGTAGGAGAAGAATAGCCTTTCTTAAGGCTATTTCTACGTGTTAGGGAGAAAAAATAGCAATTTATAGATAGAATCCCTTTAAGGAAGTAAATAAATAGGTAAACTAAATATGATGTGCCCAATAAATTGACGAATAAATAAATAAGTAAAGTAGAATATGCCCAATAAAAGAAGTAAATAAATAGATCAATAATACAAAACAATATGTACCCTATAAATAGATAAGTAAATAAATAAATAAAATAGGATATGCCCAATAAATAGGTAAATTAATAGATAAATAACATAGAATACGCCCAAAATGTGATATATCCAATTAAGGAGGTAAATTAAAAGATAAAAAAAATAAAATATGATATGCCCAATAAATAGATAACTAAATACAGTATAATAAATAGATAAGTAAAATATGATACACCCAATAAATGGATGAATAAATAAATAAAATATGATGTGCCAAATAACTAGATAAAGTATGATATGCCCAATAAAATGAAATACGTATTATGTATGGCCCACTGATTTTAATGGATCTGTATACAATCCTTCAGATTCAGACTACACAACAGCCATTAAAATTGTAAATCACTCTGTTATCTGGAGAGGTCTTTAGTGTCTAGTGTCTTAGTCTTCTAACAGGACAGGTTTACATTTTTTGGAAAAGTTATAATCATCCATAATATTAGCCATTCTCATTGGTTTGCAGCTAGATTGAAGCTGGAGATAAGATTGGGCCAATTTTATTTTAGAAAAGTAATGTTTGGATCTGATTTAATACAACCAAATATTTGTTCAATTGAAAAGTCTATGGAGAAAAATATACCTAAAATACGTTTTTCAAAAAAATATTAAATTGGTTCAGTTTATCAATTGTAGACCGATCCTAAGAAACCCTTCACCTGCAGAATATGAAGAAAAGTAAAGAAACGTCCTAAGTTCATGTTATGAAGACACACATAGAACCTGTACCGAGATGACTTCTCCGTACAATGTTGTTCTTTAACTTCTTCTCTAACCTCACCTTTTGCTTCTGTTTTATCTCTGCAGGTACCTTCTCCCGCCCATGGTCCTCTTGAGATTATTTGCTTTTCCATGGCAGGTTTAATGTTACATTTTATATACCGTATATACTCAAGTATAAGCCGACCCAAATATAAGCCGAGGCCCCTAATTTTACCACAAAATACTGGGAAAACTTATTGACTCGAGTATAAGCCGAGGGGGGGAAATGCAGCAGCTACTGGAAAATTTCAAAAATTAAAATAGTCGGAGTTTTTGGGTGCAGTAGGTGCTGGGAAAGGGGAGGGGGTGTTTTGGTTGCCTGTCTGCCCCTTCCCTGAGCCTGAGAACTGAGTTTTTTTTCCCCAATGTGGAATTTAGTGTGGCTGAATATAGGGTATCTGCAGTGCTCCTATTAACTCCTTCCCGACGGAACAGGAGCACTGCAGATCCCCTATATTCAGTAGACCGGGCACTGTCAGACACAGGGATACCTAATGTGTTTGTGTATCACAGTCATTTTCTACTTTTACATGTATTCTAGGGAAAGGAGGGATTTACAACTTTTATTTACTTCATTTTTTATTATATTTTTTTAAAAGCTTCTTTTTTTTCACTATTTTATGGGAGATTCTATACATTACTATTGCGGCTGGTCATAGACCCCCCTCCACAAAAAATAAAAAAAATAATTAATTAATTATTTTTTTTTTTTGCATGACTCGAGTATAAGCCGAGGGGGGCTTTTTCAGCACAAAAACTGTGCTGAAAAATTCGGCTTATACTCGAGTATATACGGTAAGCTATTTTAATATACAGTAAGCAGAATGAGCCAACTTCTATATTTCCCCACATAATAACTTATGAGGAATGTATCACCATTTCCAAAATATATTTTTTAAACAAATTTTTAGTAATTTTTTTTAGTAATCTGTTTTTATTTTCTGACTGTAGATTTTTTTTATTCTACTTTCTGGGGCGGCCATTTTGCCTGAGCTTTTCTTCTGTTCTGTTTAAAGCATTTAGCAAATGCTTTACAGCACTGTCATGGCCATAGGCAGCAACAGTCTGCGAGAGTTTTCATGTTCTAGTTCAGGGAAGGGATTACATAAGAAGTGACATCATCTATTGTCAGTAGAGGATGCAGTGATAAGTCAGGTTTTCTATTGTAATCCTGTCTGTCTTGTCTCTGAAGAAAATGAGGTGATTGCTGCAATGAAATTGGTAAATGTCAGTCTATTGTTAGGCTTAGAGACCAGAGTGAAAATTGTAGGATATAGTATTCTTTAGAAAAAATATAGGTGGTAAATTTTAATAGAAAATTTATTAAAAAATATATTTAACATAAAAAACTTGATTGAAAAAATAAGTCATTTTCTGTTGAAGCTTTCAATGTAAATATATAACACTACAAATGGCCATTAATGCATTTTTTTCCGACGTGCCGAGTGATTTGTATTCTACAATGTTCCCTATTTTGTTTGTTCCTGAGTTTTCTGAATTTCTACTTTTTATGCCTGTTTCATAAGCTTTTGAATCTCAATTCGGCTTTGAATAAGTCATTTGGAGCTGTTGGAACCATGCTGTTACAGGATAAAATGTGGAAATCTCAAAATGAAAATGTATGTGTTTATTACAGCTGGGAAATCTATAGTCCCTCGAAGCTACGCATAAGGATCTGATGCACTGCTCTTTAAATGACCCTCATAAAGTGTAATCTTGCTGTCCCAAAATAGTATTCAGCGTCACTGACATTACTCAAGTGACAGCCAGCTCAGGAGCCATCGGTAATATGTACAGAATTCAACCATGTCCAAAGGTATCAAAAGGGAACCGGAAGGGATTGGTAAACCCATTATATCATTGTTATGTAGCTCTTCTATTTCAGATATTGGTGCAGTAGAGTTGATCCTCACCTAACACATGGAACCCATTATTATGTTATTAAGCATTCAATATTTCTGCACACAGATTAACCCCGTAATACAGCACACATTACACACACTTGACATTACACACTACAATATCCACTTAAAGAGTGCCTGCAATTGGAAAACAACTTTTCATAAATTAATAGTATAACTAAATATAACAAACTTTATAATATACCATGTAAAAATGCTTTTTTCTCCATTTATTAGGCTGCATACCACTCCAACCTCCATAAGGCTCAGGGAGGCTTACAACCATTAGAATATGTCCTGGGGGAATGGGGAGGGAGGTGTAAGGAACACTACTACCCCTAGTACAGGCAGCAGGCCCCCTCACCAATGGAACAGCCTAGGAGGAGTTACAGAGAATCTGGTAGAGATCTTTGCAACCATGAGGACAGCGACTTCTATCCAGAACCTCCAGGACTCCCTCAATCAGCTGCTGCATATTTTTCGCTTAAGCAAGACGTCTACGCATAGAGTAGGATGGAGAAAAAAGGGAGATTAATATCAGATTGAGGAAACAATTAAGGCAGAAAGCAGCCTGATAAATGGAGAAAGAAGCATTTTTCTAACCTGATACTGCTATATAAGACACTACCACTGCACAGAAAGAGGCAGTAAACCAATTAACTACTCAGCAGCAAACTCTTCTTCCTCCTCCCCTCCTCTCCCTTGTGTGAGCCTGAATATGATGACAGATTCTATACAGATTAGTCTTAGGCTCCGTACATATTCTACGTACATAAATCTACAAATGTAAATCTGTAAATTCCCGACAGCCAACCATCAAAAAAGCTGGTCATCCTGAGACTGTGGAAATGTACTAATCCCCCGACCATCTTGGTTTGGCTATAGGAATTTCTACATGTCAGACAAATGGAAGACCGAGTTACAGAACTCAAACCGGATGACAGCGCCCACCAACGGGTCTGATTACTGTCAAACAGTTTTTATTACTCCTCCACCTTCCAGTCTTACTTCTCTATTACCTCGCCTCCTTAATGCCCCTTCACTGTATTGTTCCTCATAACACATAACCTCCCCCCCCCCCCCCTTCGCCTCTCTGGCCCTCCTCTGAACATTATGTTTTTGTTCTACCTTATGTTGGAGACTTTTTCTCCTCGTTGTTTTATGCTCTATAACATTGTGCTTATGATTATTGCTCTGCTGTGACAGAGACATTTATTTCTTATTGATTCTTATTTCTCCCCTTGCCCTTGTCATTTCCTAACCCTGTCACTTGTTCCCCCCCACATCCATCTTTATTATGTCTATTTCCCAGCCTGATATTGTTTTCTCTTTTCTGTTGTTGTTAAATATTTGAAACATTAGAAAATTAAAATTCTTAATCTTTAAAAAGTTGGTCACAACCAAAATTGGTTAGCTTGGATTTTTTCAGCCATCTGTCAGCTATAATGTTTTTTGCATTTCTGTTTGTGGCTGTGTATTTGACATCTATTTTTCTAAATATAGACTGATCAGAAACCCTGTGGAATAGGGAGAAATATTCATGAAATGAATGATTTGTTTTGTATAACTAATGTTCATCGGAATGTTCTTTGTTCTTCGTGTGTCATTTGTACTTATGATCGACGAATGAGAGTTTCAGACAAGCAATGGCAATTTAAGGAGAACAGCCTAAAAGTGGAGAATAAACATATTTCTTTAATAACATATATTAAAATATTATATTTACAATAATAAAGTAATTAATTAATAGCATAACAACAATAATAATAATAATAATAATAATATCTGTAATAAAAATTGTAATATATATATATATATATATATATATATATATATATATATATATATATATATACTAATGTATGTAGGGTACAATGTTGTAGTCCCTTGAAATCACTGTTTTATTCCAAATGTTTTTAAATCTTAAATTGGTCTCTTTAATACTCTCAGTGTGCAGCATGTGGTATCACCACCCTAGACACACATCTTAATGGTTGCGAAGCAAACACACTCTTCCTTCAGGCATAACCGTGCATAAGTTGACTGAAAGCAGCCCGCAGACCTATCATGTAGCTATGAGATCAGTATATATTCGAAGTTTTATGGCAAATTATAGAATGTGATAAATTGTCTGTATTGTATTCTTTAAAAAACACATTTTTTAAGAATGTCTCTAGATTTATTTTTAATTTTCCATATCTATCTATCTATCTATCTATCTATCTATCTATCTATCTATCTATATACATTTTTTAAAAGTACTATATCCTGCAATTTTCATTTTGTCCACTGAAGCCTAATAGCAGCCTTACACTTGCTAATTCTGTAGAGATTTTCATTGCAGCAGTGATCTCTTTTACATCACAAACAAGACAGACAGGATCACATTAGAGGTTTACACCCAAAGCGACCCATCATTACTATGGACAATAGATGATTTCACAGCATGTCTTATTCCCCCTCCCGGCACAAAACGTGTCTAGAAAATTGTGGTAGACTAAGAATATAGCGTATTTCAAGTTTTTTGTTTTTTATATTTCATACCCACTGGCTAACATGGTACAAAAACAATCATTTTCCCTATAACAGTATACCATAAAGAATATCACTAAATGCTGTTAACACAGCAGAGGAGACGCTCAAGGAAGATGATAATAATCCTGTATACATATTAGAATGAATGTAATTATATTTCAAAATGGAAAGGGAATTGGACTCAGTACTCACTGATGGGTGATGGTCCCAAATTTGGGAGGCAACTTGTAAAACTTGTTCTTTTAAACCATCTACAAGGTTTTGTTCTGGTGGTACTTAGTGCCTACTAGGATAGGTCATGCCATTCCAAATGACCCAAATTACTGTTACAGCGGGTCTTCACTCCAGGAGATATGTTCTATATTTTTGGCCCTGTTCTAGAGCCAAAAGACTTTGAATACAATTGTATCACTTGATTCAGTCACTAACAGGACGCAATATATGAAATGATCCCTGGTAAGCCCTGTTGTGTAAATGAATTGACAATGTCCCTTCCAATTCATGCTGACCGCTTTCCTTTTTTTCTCCTAGCAACTAAACAAACTATAGCCTGGAAAAAAACACACTTTGGACTTCCCTGAAGAAAGGAGGAGATTAAACTGGTATATGATCAATAAAACAACCCTCTCCATTATCCTCCAGGGCAGGAAGAAAAAAATCTCCAGACCTGATCCCTATAGGCAAACTACACAACCTCATGCCGATAAATCCCTACTCTCCATATAAATATTACCTTTCCACCAATATGACCTACCCACGGGGGTGATAATCTCAACTACCCTTCCCCCAAACCTTGCCCCATTTCTATACACTTTCCTACTGCTTTCTTAATTCTCATAATTAGGGTTGAACCGATCATGAGATTTCAGGATTGTTTTTAAAATCTGATTTCCGATCATTTTCCATCTGAACCCGATGCCGATCCCATTTCTGATCCTGATGCAAATCAATGGGATTTTTTAATGATCAAAGATCGGATTTTAAAAACAATCCTATTCACTACACAGCATGGAGTCCAAAAATTGAACGCTTCAATTTTTGGACTCCACGCTGTGTAGTGATTAAAAAATCCCCCGGCTAACTTAGTCCCCCCACTTACTTGCACAGAATCCGTGCCACTGCCGCTCCCCGTTGTTCTCGCTCCACTTGTCTCTACTTCACATGCCTGCAGAGCGCCGTGCATGCCCCCGCCTCTCAGGCTAGGTTTACTGATGCTGGGAGTAGGCGGGGCTTGTTGTAGCTTAGGAGAGTGTAGGCGGGTACAGGGCAGGGAGACATAAGTGCATCACTCACATCTCCCATCCCAGTAATTGCCCACACTCTCCTAAGCCACAAGCTCCGCCTTTTCCCAGCATCTGTGAAGTAGAGAGAAGAGGAGCAAGAACAACGGAGAGCGGCAGCAGCGGCGCTTCTGTGCAGGTAAGTTGAGCGATCAGGATCGGAATTCCGTTCCCGATCTTTTTTAGGTGGGATCGGAACCCAATTGCGATTGTGAAATTTACTTGATCGCTGATCGGATCTGATCTTTTCCAATCCCGATCACTCAACCCTGCTCATAATCTGCCCTTTTGACAAATGTTGATCCCAAAAATTTCAATATTGTTGTTATTTGTGTTGTTGCATTACCCATCATTCATCCTTCTGAACATCTAAAAACTTTCAAAACTACTTTATATTAAAAATCTTGTATAATTTTCTATTTATGTCCATATATTGAAAACTAATTTACATTAAAAAAAAATTTACAGGCTCAAATTTTTTCTGCCCGGATCTCTTATTGTCTACTCGTGCTGCACAATTCAAAACTGCTCCAAAAATTTTATGAGATTTCTTGTAAACATAAGTTGTTTGTCAGCCATTTAGGATTTCTATAAAATTACATGAAATTCATTGATTTTTAGACTAAGGCCCCATATAGGGAAACACAGCTAAAAAAAAACACAGCGAAAACACATTTTCTCTGCAGAATTTTTTGTTAAGTTTTTGCTGTCTTCTTCTCCGTATCTTTTCTTAATCTATTCAATCTAGAGGGAAAACACTCCGAATTCCACAACTAATATTAACATGCTAGTTTTCTCAAAAATGAGCGGGTTTTTGAAAACGCAGCTCTTATTTTCCACAATGCGTGGATGAGATTAAGCAGAACCTCATTTAGGCTGATGCCTCACGTTGCAGAAACACATTTTTTTTTTGTTGAAGATTTTGCTGCAGTTTTTTTTTGAGCCAAAGCTAAGAATGGCTACAAAAGGAATGGAAAACATATAGTAAGCTCTTACACGACTCCCTTCTGCTCCATCGACTCCTTGGTTTGGCTCAAAAAAGCACAGCAAAATCTGTAACAAAAAAAAGCTGTTTCTGCAATGCGGGGCCTCAGCCTTACATTGCTGCTACTGGAAAATCACAATTTTTTTTCCACTGCATTTCTGCATTGTAGAGCCTTAGGCTTAAGCCAGTTGCATGTGACCGCGGGCGATACACAAATGAAACAAGGCCGCAAAATCAGACAGTAATAGGATCTGTCCTTTATTTTGCAGCCCGAACTGTCAGCCCGCACACGTTACCATGTAATTCACGGTCATGTGTACCTGGAAAAACCTGGATAGCACACTGACCATTCGTACGGTCATGTGCAATGGGGCTTTTTTGGTTACACATATTTATAATGCATTTTTGTTGATGTTTTCTCCTATAGAGGACTCCAAAAAGTCCACACCCAGCATATGCTGTGATTTTGAGAAAGAAAAATCAAGGCCATAAAAAATATCATGAAGGCAGCAGAAGACGTCATTACAAGAATCACATTGGTCAATTTATCATGTCTGAACATCAGTTTGCTGGGTGAAGGGGGGATCATTGAAAAAAATGTGACATTTTCAGTTTGGGCCCTGCTCACTACTTTTCAAAAAAGTGGGAAACCAGGTGTGCGATATACCAGAAATCTATGCCAGTCTGATGCAGTGAATGTGAATACAGTGGGAAGTAGGGGCTCCACTACCTTCCTCTGTCGTGTGGCTGTAGGCCAAGTGCCAGTCTTAATAAATCAGCTCCACCGGGTTTGTAGGGCATTTCATAAATTCCTACTGACCACCACTGTGTTTTTGAAAGAAAAGAAGATGCCGGGAAAAAGATGCAAAAACTGTAACCAAAGATGCCAAAAAACCTTATATTTATAATCACCCTTACATGCTATGGAGAGTAGAGATACCTTTCACTACTCTTTTGCTTTCTTAGAGCCTAAAGTCTCTTCTAAACCACCTATATGATGTTGTAGGGCTGTAAGTGACATCATGAATGGACGTGTCTTATTCACAGTGCAATCTTATTGCCAGGAAAATCATCATTTAATCCATAAGTAAATGAGCTGTAGAGTGCACCTAAGCATGCGGGGTATAATTTTCTGTGTTTCTTTCATCATCTTCTGGGATCCATAACTTTTAGGGTTGAGTGATTGGGATTGGAAAAGATCGGTTTCCGATCGGCGATTGAGCAAATTTCATGATCGCGATCAGAATTCCGACCCGATCTTTTCCAGCGGGATCAAGATCGAAGGTTATCTCAAGATCGGCTCAACCCTAAAAGTGAATTTTCCCATAGAGAAGCATTGACTAGGGTTGAGGATCGGGATTGGAAAAGATCGGATTCCGATCAGCGATTGAGCAAATTTCACGATCAAAATCAGGATTGAGATCGGCTGGAAAATGATCGGAAATCGAATTTTAAAATCCATCTTGAAATTTCAAGATCGGCTCAACCCTAATAACTTTATTCACTTATGTTGCTGTGCTAGTTTTTTTTTTGGGGGGGGGTTGTATTTTGGGGTTATTTTTTGAGGGGTTTTAGTACATTTTGGTACACAATAGCATTTAACAGTAATTAAAATCCAGCTTCACAATTGTTTGTATGTTTTTAACTGCCTTCTATGGACACACATATTACATGACATTTATTTCTCAATACATATACACGTGGACAAAATTGTTGGTCGCCCTCGTAGGATGAAAGAAAACCCCACAATGGTCACAGAAATAACTTGAGTCTGACAAAAATAATAATAAATAAAAATTCTATAAAAATGAACAAATGAAAGTCAGACATTGCTTTTCGCTTCAACAGAATAAAAAAAAAAAAAAAAAAAAAAAACTCATGACACCGGCCTGGACAGAAATGACGGGTCCTATAACTTAATATTTTGTTGCACAGCCTGCGATCACATGATTCCTTTAAGTGTCAATGCAGGTATTTTGGCCTCTCCTTATGAGCAAACTGCTCCCGTTGTCTCGGGTGTGAAGGGGCCTTTACCAGACGACATGTTTCAGCTCCTTCCAAAGATGCTCAATAGGATTTAGGTCAGGGCTCATAGAAGGCCACTTCAGAATAGTCCAATGTTTTCCTCTTAGCCATTCTTGGGTGTTTTTAGCTGTGTGTTTTGGGTCATTGATCTGTTACATGACCCATGACCTGTGACTGAGACCAAGCTTTCTGACACTGGGCAGCACATTTCTCTCTAGAATCCCTTGATAGTCTTGAGATTTCATTGTACCCTGCACAGATTCAAGACACCCTGTGCCTGATGCAGCAAAGCAGCCCCAGAACATAACAGAGCTTCCTCCATGTGTCACACTAGGGACAGTGTTCTCTTCAAGATATGCTTAATTTTTCTGTCTGTGCTGATGTGCCTTGCCAAAAATTTAGATTTTTGTCTCATCCGTTCATAGGACATTCCCCCAGAAGCTTTGTGGCTTGTCAACAACTTTTATTGATTATTACTTTTGTCAGATTCTTTGATTAAACGAGGGATACCAACAATATACACACACCTATACTGTATCTAGTGAGGATACTTAATATGAGACTTGTGTCATGTTTTATCACTTTTATTTACAAGCATTGTCTCTCAATCACCAGAACTTGCGCTAAAGATGGGATTGGGGAGGTGTTTATATGCAGTAGTCAAGTCAGAAATAAATCTATTTGTTCTGTGGGAAGGGGATACACAATGAATACCATCTAAAACAAATATGTAATAATTTATAATTTACCCTAAATCCCATTCATATACATTGGATCCAGATTGTCATTGGTTTTGATGAAGATTTTAGGGAAGAGCCACAACTTGTCAATAAACCCTTAGCCTATAGTCACATGACTGAGGAACAAAATGGCTGTAAAAAATGGGCATCTGTCACAGCCACTTAGAACCTGAGGGGCATCTATTTTCATGGATCTCTCATAGATTTGAGTTTATTGAGGGATCTCTGGAAATGGGTAAAAATAGGACATGTCCTAATTTTTTGACAGTCTGTTTAAACAGACTGTCATAAAATCTGTCGTGTGAATATCCCCATTCACATGAATTCATTTTAATGCAGCTGTGTGGCGGCGTGTGTGTTGGAGACCCTGACACAGAAACCATCTAGTGATTTCTGGCGGGTAGCCCAATGCAGATGCGCATGTAGCCTTATGTAGCCAATAAGGTGAGGGGGTAGAATTTCTGACTGTTTTATGAGGCTACTGTGGTTCCCTGTATTATTGTGGTACTGATGATGTCACTATTATGGAGGCCTTACTCTTGGTGAATTATGGATGATACTGTCATGGCTGGCATTGTTATATATATGTATGTATAGGCACTTCTAGTCTGGTACTATGGAAACAAAAAAGGACAGAGGTGCTCGGACGAGCAGATAATAGTTATATAGAATAGCAATGTTAAGTCAATGCACTTTGTGTCAAAATCTTCATTCATCTAGTGAGATATACTTGTCATGCAGGAAAATCATGAAACGTTAACCTGCGAGTTAATTGGCTGCAGGATGAGGATGAGGATGATTCAGCTTCACTGCTTTGTAATCATCCATGACCTGAGATGCTTCAATGAGCTTGTGAATGAGTCAGGAAGAGGATAGGTGCCTGGCAGATGTTGAAAGAGGAAACAACTTTACAGGTACATCATTATGTCTCGGGGATGGGGAATAGAAGAGAGACAGCTCATGTCATCGTATGCAATTAAACGCCTTGTACGCCCTGCATTTTTGGCACAGCTGTGGTATGAAAGCACCCTGCTATATTAAAGGATGGACATCAGGGCACATTGAATCATCACATGCTTATCAGCTAAAGGTAGTAAAGGAAGATTTTGCACTTATGATGTGAAGAATAACCAGAATTCTGGCCAAGGACCTTTATATAACACAATGAAATAATTATATAACAAAATACATGGGATGACCTCATATTGAGCAGATGCTTATCAGAGGGCAGATACTGGATATATAGTAATAATAATATGAACCATGATTATGATAATATGGACAGTATTTTAATGTTTGGCTCTTTGTCAGTGCTGCTTGGTGATATCATTGTTGTAGATAGTTTTGAATATGAGGTTTTTTTCTGGATGGAAATCCCTGGGATTCAGTGCAACTGCTATATGTTTCTCCTATGTTTCCCTATATGTCACAACTGCTATATGTTTCTCCTACGTTTCCCTATATGTCATCACATCACCCTGTATAATTATTATACAGAAAGAGAGGAATTGACCAACCAGATTTCTGGAGTAGGGGGGCGATATTGTAGCATGCAACCCTTTCTTGCACCAAAGGTGCACCACAACCATTATTCTGTACCTTGCTTACCACTGTGTGCACATGTGGGTGGTGCGGGGTCCGGAGCGGCCTGGCGCGGGGACACTTCAGCCCGACATATCCTTTATAACTCATGCTTGTTTTCTCCATTCTGTGCAGGGATATGCACCTGACTTACGAGTCTCTCTGTATATAAACTTTGCCCTGCGCCTGTCATGGGCCTGTGTGAATAAATCTTCTCCGATGTGATTTATTAATACAGGTGCACTGGTGTGGCAGCATCTTTGTGCAGGACACACTGCAGAATGGTGATAACAAAGGAGGAAATACAACAATCCCTGGAGTAGGGACAGGATCCGGCGACACTGCACAGTAAACACAGAAGGACTACAACTCTCAGAGAAATAAAGCAGACTATATAAGGCACTAAATTTTGGAATATACCAAAATAACTGAAGTCTGACAATTTAACCCTTAAGTACTATCATGGTGTCTATTGTAATGATATGTGTATGGTAGTGGTGTATGATAGACACTATGATAGTACTTAAGGGTTAAGCGTCCTATTCCATATTTGCATTTTTACTTCTGCTAGCGCGTGCATTCCTTAAAACCACACATTTGTTTTGCATTTTTACTTCTGCTGCTTGTTAGATGTGTGTAATAACCCCTGTATATCGCAGTATTTCCTTGAGCTGAGGACCATGGTTTTCTGCAGCACTGCCAGGCTCTATTGCTTTGGCTGGCATTGGGGACGATGTGTCACCCAGATGAGGGATGTTGTTAGGAATTGCAGAGACGAGGACAGTGATATTAATGGGGAAATGCTTGTTGTGGTGCAGGTATACCTCATCATAATGCCAAAAAAGGAGCAGAGAGTGTAGATATAAGGCTTCGATCCTTTTGCTATAGATAACCTGCAGCCTGACTGGGTTCACACTGCCATATGTTACCCATTGTTCTGATCCATCCAGGACATTCTCCTCTGTTTGAAAAACAAGTAAGATGGAAGAAATCTTCTGCCTTGTTTTTAACACTACAGGTAATGATGACAGATACAGACAGATCGTGCTCCCTCTCTGTCCATCATTCTACTTTGAGTCCTCTGATGTATCAAAACAAGGAATAAAAATACGCTAAACAGCCTGTATCTACCCTGCAAATAAATGGTAGGCCAGATCTGTGTTGTGAAGGATAAGTAAGACTGGACAGACTGCTTACTGGAAGATCAGCAAGCTAGAGAGAGGGATCCTAGATCTCCATAGAGACTGCAGAGTGGGTCTCTTGTTGGAGATCCAGTGTCAGGGTCCATTCACATGGAGGAAAACGGCGAGGAATTTGGTGTGGAATTTCAGCGCTGAAAAAAAAAAGCCTCCCATTGACTTCAATGGGGTCCTTTTTCTGCTAGCATTGAAGTCAATGGGGTCAAGGTGGCTCAGTGGTTAGCACTGCAGCCTTGCAGCGCTGGAATCCTGGGTTCAAATCCTGGCAAAGGCAACATCTGCAATGAGTTTGTATGTTCTCCGCGTGTTTGCGTGGGTTTCCTCCGGGTACTCCGGTTTCCTCCCACACACCAAAGACATACTGATAGGGAATGTAGATTGTGAGCTCTATATGGGACAGTGACTGACAATATCTGTAAAGCGCTGTGGAATATGATGGCGCTATATAAGTAAGCATAATAATAAGTCAATGGGGTCTTTTTTCTGCTAGCATTGAAGTCAATGGGAGGCTTTTTATTCAGTGATGAAATTTCCACACCAAATTCCTCACCATTTTCCTCCGTGTGACTGAACCCTATGGCCTCATGTATGGAAACCCAAGCTAAAAATGGCAGCAAAAATGTGTTGCTTTTTTTTTCTGCATTTTTACTGCATTTTTTCTTCCTCTATTAACTAATGTAATTAATGTAATGTAATTAATGGAAATGTTTGTGATTCCGCAGCTAAAATGAACATATTGCGACTTTCAAAAACACAACTTTTCTGCTGCTCTTTATTTCACAGTGTGGGGATGAGATGAATGAACTCTCATTCACTTTGCTGGTACAGTAAAATACTGTGGTTTGTTTTTTTGTAGCATTGCATTTCCTGAATGTGGAGTCGCCCTCTTAGGTCATTTATTTCTTCTAAATGTATGTGTATATGGAACTTAATGTAACCTTTATATTGCACGAGATTGCTGATCTACCCCATTGTATATTTAGTTATGCTTTATACAGGGCAAGGATACTTAGGAAATATATTACTGATTTTAATACATCATTCTTACAGTTTCACCGTTATCATCTTTTTAACTAAAGTATCTTTTACATTGAAATGTGAAAGTGATAGACATAGTTATTTATTAGCTTCTGCTCCTTTGATGTTTTAGGCAATGTGAAATGTTGAGTACTTCTCTTGATGGTGTTGAGATTCTGGTGAATTATACAATGTTTGATGAGGAACCTGCAAATCTAAAGAGAGTCAAGAGGCCTATAGAGTGAGTATGTTCTGTAGAATGTGAAGTGTTCCTGCAGGTCCTGTCAATGCAGGGATTGTCTGCAGCACATTGCCCAGTAAATTACAAGACAATGGAGCAGAACAGAAGGGTTAAAGCATACATCTGTCATTCTGATCACATAGCTGCCTTTCTATATGAAATATATTCCTCTTTAGTTTTTGTGTTTCCTGTCTATAAAACAACATGCTGTGTCTTTTATACTGCAGGTCAAGATCTACAGTATTTTCCTGGTGTCTATGGCTGATTGAAGGGCTTGTTCCTCCCCGTTGTTTATGGACTGTTAATCCAACTATGAAGTAAACAGATATCGCTATATAGAGAATGTGAGGGTCCGGGGAAATTTTGAACCTCTTCCAGCTCACAATGTGATTTCTTGTTTGCCAGCTCAGATTTATCTTGAGGATCCTTTATTACTGACCTGTCAAAAGACAATGGGACGCTATAATTCAAATTCTCTTCAATCTTTTCTTTAGCTGAGTTTTGCCACAGTGGCAGCAATTTAGTTGTATATGAAGTCTGGGAAGGCTGATATACAGGCATACTAGAGGCAGTGCTTTAGAAACCGGGTATTGAGAAAAACACTACACTGTAAATATATACTGCCACACACAGCCAAAGTCAGGTTTGTGAGGAGGTAAAGGAACAGAACATGGATATCCATCAAAATGTATTGAGATCTCTCTCTTTATACTCTACCAATGCCATGTCATAGAAAACAGGAAACATTCGACAGCCAGCGCCAATTACCAGCTACACATAGGATTGTGGAGAAATGGTGGAAATGTTTCCTAAGTGGAGGTAGATGGTAAATAAACATAGAACCTACAAAACCTCACAATATAGCAAAAGATGAGGACCCTTCAAAACCAGAAAGAAACAAAATAACAAAATGAACCCAAGAATACATACTAGTGCATCTCAATAAGTTACAATATCATCAAAAAGTTATTATTTTTTTTTTACCAATTCAATTGAAAAAGTGACCCCATATATTATATTGAGTCATTACAAACAGAGGGAACTTTTCCAAGTGTTTCTTTCTGTTAATGTTGATGACTATGGCTTACAGCCAAGGAAAACCCAAAAGTCATTATCTCAGAAAATTAGAATATTATATAAGACCAACTGTAAGAAAATTATTTAATACAGAAATGTTGTCCAAATGAGAAGTGTGTCCAGTAAATGCCCTCAATACTTGGTGGGGGCTCCTAGTACATGAATGATGGCAGCAATGTGGCCTGGAGGGATCAGTCTGTGGCACTGCAGAGGGGTTATGGAAGCCCAGGTTGTATGATAGCAGCCTTCAGCTTGTCTGCATTGTTGGGTCTGGGGTCTCTCATAGATTCTCTATGGGGATAAGGTCAGGTGAGTTTTCTGGCCAATCAAGCTCAGTGATGCTGTGGTTATTAAACTAGGTCTTGGTACTTTTGGCAGTGTGGACAGGGACCAAGTCCTGTTGGAAAATGAAATATCCATCTCCAAAAAGCTTGTGGGCAGATGGAAGCATGAACTGCTCTAGAATTTCCTGGTAGACGGCTGCGCTGACTTTGGTCTTGATAAAACACAGTGGACCTACACCAGCAGATGACATGGCTCCCCAAACTATCACTGCTTGTGGAAACTTCACACTAGACCTCAAGCAGCTTGGATTGTGTACAGCGGCCAGGGGTGAACGTAGGCTTTGTCCCGCCTGAGGCGACCGTCATAAAGCCACCACCCGGAGGAGGGGCGGGGCCAAGTGGAGGGGGCAGGGCCGAACGGAGCGGAGTGAGCGGTGTTAGCAGGCAGAGAGAGGACCTGCTTTCTGCCTGACTGTGAGGGGTGGCCGCTGGAGCAGCGCTGCGTCCAGCAGGGCCGCTCCAATCCACCGCTCGGTGACGCTAAGCCAGTCCAGGACAGCTTGTCCTGGATTGGCTTAGGTCAGCAAAAATGCCACTCTCCCCCAGGGCCCTGGCATAGTGCCGCCTGAAGCAGTTGTTTCAGGTCACCTCATGGGAGGTGCGGCGCTGACAGCGGCCTCTCCAATCCTCCTCCAGACTCTGGGACTGCGATTTCCAAATGTAATGCAAACATTTACTTTCATCTGAAAACACCTTTGAACACTGAGCAACAGTCCAGAACTTTTTGGTGATATTCTAATTTATTGTGATGCACTAGTATCATGAACAATATCAAATCTTGCTTTGCTAATACATAACCATACAAATAAAGTTCGCTAGAAAAAGAAAAAAAAAACTGCAGGAGTGAGATGGACAATGCCTTAAACAATATATACAACTACACAATATAAATAATTCCTAATTCATAATGAATTATTTAATAAGAAAAATCATATAATAAGTAAGGGTACAAAGATATCTCAACAATGCATAATGACAAAAGAAGACATGTACACATAGTAATCACTCCTAATAGACATCAACCTCAATATCCCCTATATTAGGGGCATTATTCTGAATAGGGGGCACTCATGTGGCATAATACTGTGTGTGGGTGAAACTATCATGGCATTATACTATTTGGGGGAAATTAATGTAGCATTATACGGTGGGGGCATTTAGGAGCATTATACTGTGCGTGAAAACACTAAGGAGAATTATACTAAGAGTCATTATTCTGTGAATGGGGGCTTAAAGGAGCATTATACTATGGGTGAGGGCACTAAGGGGTGTTATATTGTGGGTGGTGGCATTAAGAAGCATTATACTGTAGGTGAGGGAACTTATGAGCATTATATGGTGGGTGGGGACACTTAAAAGCATTATAGAGTGGAAGGCACTAATGGGACAAAGTATAATGCCCCATTATTGTGTCTCCTCACAGTATGCTCCTTAGTACCCTCCCACATACACAGTATAATGCCCCATTATTGTGCCTCCTCACAGTATGCTCCTTAGTACCCTCACACACACACAGTATAATGCCCCATTATTGTGTCTCCTCACAGTATGCTCCTTAGTACCCTCCCACATACACAGTATAATGCCCCATTATTGTGCCTCCTCACAGTATGCTCCTTAGTACCCTCCCACACACAGTATAATGCCCCATTATTGTGCCTCCTCACAGTATGCTCCTTAGTACCCTCCCACAAACACAGTATAATGCCCCATTATTGTGCCTCGTCACAGTATGCTCCTCAGTATCCTCCCACAAACACAGTATAATGCCCCATTATTGTGTCTCCTCACAGTATGCTCTTTAGTACCCTCCCACATACACAGTATAATGCCCCATTATTGTGCCTCCTCACAGTATGCTCCTTAGTACCCTCCCACACACAGTATAATGCCCCATTATTGTGCCTCCTCACAGTATGCTCCTTAGTATCCTCCCACATACACAGTATAATGCCCCATTATTGTGTCTCCTCACAGTATGCTCCTTAGTACCCTCCCACATACACAGTATAATGCCCCATTATTGTGTCTCCTCACAGTATGCTCCTTAGTACCCTCCCACAAACACAGTATAATGCCCCATTATTGTGCCTCGTCACAGTATGCTCCTCAGTATCCTCACACACACACAGTATAATGCCCCATTATTGTGTCTCCTCACAGTATGCTCTTTAGTACCCTCCCACATACACAGTATAATGCCCCATTATTGTGTCTCCTCACAGTATGCTCTTTAGTACCCTCCCACATACACAGTATAATGCCCCATTATTGTGTCTCCTGAAAGTATGCTCCTTAGTACCTTCTCACATACACAGTATAATGCCCCATTATTGTGCCTCCTCACAGTATGCTCCTTAGTTCCCTCCCACCACACAGTATAATTCCCCATTAGTGTCTCCAAACATAATTAACATTAACATCGCCCGGGAGGAACATTGAACTCCTATCCGCAGTTCCCAAGCTCTGATACATTGAACAACAGCAGCAATCGGCAATCATCCCTGCTGCCTGCTCACAAGCCCTTACATGTGCAGGCAGCAGGGATGATTACTGATGTGGGTTGTCAGAACAATATGTGTGCGCTACTGACTCTGCCGCTGACACTCCTTCACCAAAAGCGTTGAAGACAAATAATAGCACATGTGCAAGTGGTGACCAATAAGAAGATTGAAAAAGAAATTCTAAAGAGATAATAAAATGTTAGAGCTGAAGTGTAATAATAGTGTGAGAAATAGACAGCTGGTTACTGTGATGTATTCGTATGGACAGCATACTTATATATGTAAATATATGTGGGTTTTAGGACTCCCTACTTGACATACTAATGATAGTATTTCCTTCATTGTACTGTAGAAATTGTTTTACTCCTAGAAAGTCATAATTCTTCATTAAAAATATTATATGATACAAAATTAAGTAAGAAAGAATTGGGAAAGAAAAGTGTCAGATTATTATTAGTGCTATAGGGAGGTAAATCTACTACTAGTATTGGATTCTGTAGGTTAATACCATCTGACATGCCACACACGAACTGCACAAGCATGGCTAAATGAATTCTGTAAGGTAAAACATAACACATATACACAACACAACAATTGTGCCAAAAAAGATTGATTAAAGTCATACAATTGCCCTGTGAGAATGTGATGAAAAGCACAAAGTGTATTAATCGGAGTGCAGACAATTTTGATCTTGCAGCTGGGAATGAGCACTTTACTCTATTAGTCATGCTATGCATCTGAATTCTTAGCACTTTCTCCCCTTTACATGCTTTTTGCCAAGAACTGAAGCCGTACTTCCAGACATCTCACATACTTATGTTTAAAGGTCTTTTTACACTGCCTGTGCAATTTATATTTAGCGGACGGAGCTTTAAATGGATTCTTGTGACCCCTAGGTATCCATGTTAAAAAAAAGTGTGCCTCAGGGGTGTAACTCAGGAGCAGAACCCCATAACACAATTTTGAATGGGTCCCCCTTGAGAATGAACATTACATAATGAATGCTGCATGGATGACACCTAAATCTGGTCAACAACCTTAGAAAATCCAGCGGTTGTGAAACTACAACTCCCAGCATGCTCCATTCACTTCTGGGAGTTGTGTTTCATAACAGCTGGAGTGCCGAAGCTTACTGATCCCTGTGGTGAGGACTACCCCTATGTCGCTAGTCTTCTCTTTTCTGACAGACACAACTAGGGTTGAGCAATCAGGATCGGAAAAGATCGGATTCCGATCGGCGATCGAGCAAATTTCACGATCGCGATCAGCTGGAAAATGATCCGATTTTAAAATCGATCCTGAAATCTCAAGGTCGGCTGATCCTTAGACACAACTGACAGATGAGGCAGTACAGTTACATAAAGAAGCAGGCACAGGGTTATAGAGACAGCCTCCTTGTCCTGACTTCCCATTTGAGCTTGCCATGTGATGGATCCCCTCTCCAGTCCTCTCCTCTTTGACCTAACAGCTCAGACTGTCTCAGCTAATACATGAATTGTGGAGGATATACTGTATACCATAATAATGCTGTTTATCCTCCATACTTGTCCAATTGTGTGCGAGGCTGGGTTTTTGGGCCCCCATAACACTCTGGGCCCTGATGCAGCTGCTGAAGTAGCCCCTATAGTACAAAACAGTCTGCTGTCCTTTTCCATACAGTTAATTAAAAAAAAGAGCTCCAGCAAATACTGTCGAACGGGGGTCAAAATAAAACTCTTTTGGCCTGTGTCTGTATAATGGGATCCTGTGGATCCATTTCACATATCTGCTGAAAGATTTCCCACTGCATGCAGTAAATGAACACTGCTGTAAAGTCACTTTTTACGCTGTGTTGTGCAGCGTCTATCCAGAAACCTTAGACATATATATTTAATGGGTGCCATTAAGTCAATTTATGAGCCAAAATCAGAAATCAGCACTTTTCTTTCCGCATGATTCGTGTTGACACTAGTCGGAAAACACACAGACCCATTATAGTCTATGGCGTCTGTGTGGTTTCTTAGCTAACTACTTTTTAATGCATTTGGTATTCCATTTGGGGGGTCCCCAAGCAGACTCCCTGAATGGAATACTGAACTGTGAACCAGGCCTAAAACATGGAAGACCTACAATTAGGGTTGAGCTGATCTTGAAATTTCAGGATCGTTTTTTAAAATCCTATTTCTGATTATTTTCCATTCGATCCCAATCCCAATGCAAGTCAATGGAATTTTTTTAATAATCGAAGATCAGATTTTGAAAACGATCCTATTCACTACACAGCATGGAGTCCAAAAATTGTTTAAATTTTTGGGCTGCACGCTGTGTAGTGATTCAAAAAAAATCCCCCGGCTACTTAGCCCCCCTGGTGTCCGCTTACCTGCACAGATCTGCTGCGGTGGCCCTCCAGTTCTTCTCGGTCCGGTCCTCTCTTGACAGGCCTTCAGCGAGCCATGTGCACCCCCACCTCCCTAGGCTAGTGTTAGAGATGATGGGAGTAGGCGGGGCTTGTTGTGGCTTAGGAGAGTGTGGGCGGGGAGATGTGAGTGCATCACTGATGTCTCCCCTCCCAGTACCCGTCCACAATTTCCTAAGCCACAAGCCCCGCCTTCTCCCAGCATCTGTAACAGAAAAGGAGCGAGAAGAACATAATCGGCAGCGACAGCACTTCTGTGCAGGTAAGTTGAGCGAAGTTCGCGAGTAGATAGATACTATCTACTCTTCTGCTTCGTTCCTGCTTTACTGTATACCCAGCTCTGCTACATCTCAGATGTAGCAGAGTTGAGTACACGGTAAAACAGGGACGAAGCAGAAGAGTGGCAGGCTGCGGTAAATCCATAGGAATGGATTAAGGGAGATTAAGGGGATTAAGCGGCCGGATGCCGGCAAAGTCTGCGTGCCGGCCGCTTCCATTCATTCCTAAGGGTGCGTGCTATTCAAGAAATAAGAAGAAAAACGAACAGCCCAAAACAAGGAAATAATGAAAAAGTCAATTTTTAGTAAAATACTATCACAAGATTTTTATTATAACATAGAAATATACAATAAATAGCAGCAAAAAAGGAGCGGATGTTACAATACTCGAGACACCGCTTGATGGGTTACTCAATCGGGAAAGTACATGATATCACAAATATTTGTAAGGTGGTAGTACCTGAGTGTAGAGTACTGTCTACACAGTAAGCAAACAAAATAAATGTAGGACTATGCTGAGTAATGAATAAATGTTGCAGTAACCTACAACAACACCCAATGTAGATGGCAAGTAAAGAAGCTGAGATTGAACCCAGGATAAGGAACACTATAATATGAATACAAAGTGTAAATGACTATGTATAGACCCTACAGTTCAACCAATAATAGCACCATCATTCACAGAAGTGAGCAGTAAACAGTCCAACAGATGGTAAAAAACACATAAAGCAGACTGTGTATACAGGTGAGATTACTTATACAATAGCTCAGTCATACTGAGTGCCACCATTACTAAAATATAAATAAACCAGTGATACCTGTGGACATGATGTTAACACCGATGAGAGGCCCACCAAGAACACACAACAATGCAAGGCTTCCTCAATGCGTTTCACCTACATAAGTAGGCTTCCTCAGGAGGTAAGTGTGCATAAGGACAAACATGTAGCCTTATATACCTGTGGTTGGAGTGGACGACATCTGGAGCGCGTCTCCCCGTTGATTGCGGCATGCGAGCGGTCTGCGCATGCGCATCAAGCGTCGGCAATGTCATAGACGTGCCGATCACATGATCGCATTGGGCAGAGCGGGTCACATGACGCCAGAGCAACGAGGAGGTGCGCATCTCGCCGTAAGAAGATTTAAAGACCAAGATACTGGCATCCAGCCAAATGCTATTGGAATTGCAAATGCCTTAATGATAATAAATGTTAAGTTACAATGAATGTGATAATTGTGCTAAAGTGAAAAAGATGAAGATATCCAAGGGGCTATATACATTATAATTAACCCCGGACGTGTTGTGTGTACTAAAGTGACTATGACAAAATACAATAGTGCAACATTGTAAATAATATAAAAGCCATATAAAAACCATACAGACAAAAAATAATCAAAATGTATTAATCCCTATCTATATGCATGTGCACATGTAAACACATATACATCTGTACCTATGTATATGTGCCCAAACCTTAATTGTATACATCCAACCCAAAAAGTGTAAAAAAATAAAAAATAAAATAAAATAAAAATAAAAAAGTGAATTAAATACAATATAAAATTATTCAAATGAAATGAAGTGAAAAAATGTGCATTAAGGACACATAGCGAAGGCCAGTGTCAGAAGTGAAGAAATACAAAATTACAAAATGACACATCCATGTACCAATACATATTTACTTTATAACTTATTTGCAACCAATTACAAAAGGCAGATAGCAGTATTAAAAACTGCAAAGTTATCCTGACATAAAACCAAAAAACAAAAAACTTTTTGTTTGAATTTTATTAAAATAGCGGTAATTTAATTAAAAATTCGGTGATAATAATTCTCCAGGTGATGTGTTTCACATTAGGATCCATACACGGTCAACCACGACAGCATATAGCTAAATGAAAAAAGACAAAACACAGTCAACAAAAAAATCACATATAATACAATTACGCTACATTGCTACCAATTCAAAAAATAAAATAATAAAAACATCAAGCACGATGTGTCTTTACAGAAAAGGTCCAAAATTAATTGCCTCATTCAATCCATGAAAGGCCACCGTATTAAGATTCACAATCCACCTAGTCTCTTTTTGTAGGAGAGCCCTCCGAATGTCACCACCTCGAGATCCCAACTGAACTCGATCTATCCCGCATACTTTCAAACCAAGTGGGTTACAGTTGTGGAACTGTTTAAAATGTTTAGGGATAGGTTGTAGCCTTTCTAGATCTTGTGCAGTAGCAGCAGATCTAATCTTAGTTTCGAATAGTACTTGCTCATCTGATACTATAGCTTTTCCCACAATGATTGGCCAGTAGCCAAGCATTGTGGGAAATAACCTCCGACCTCGATCCCGCCGTAAAAGATCGGGATCGGAATTCCGATTGCGAGCGTGAAATTTACTCGATCGCTGATCGGAATCCGAACATTTTCAATCCCGATCACTCAACTCTACCTACAATTCTTTTCATTATATTTTTTCTATCTGTTGGTTCAGCTACTTGTTTTTAGCACCATTGACCAAAATACAGCTGTGTGAAGAACAAGCTGTAAATACCATTTTTGTTATTACCTTGCAGACAAATATTTAATGTCTATTACTTTTTATCTTTTCTTTTATGATGGTATATTGGTAGGATTGTTTTCCAAGAGCCATGCTGAAATAAGATGGATCCATTATGACGTAATTATTATGATCCGTTTTCCTTACCCGCTTTAGGGTGCATTCACACTGAGTAAACGCTAGCTTATTTTGTAGAGTAAAATTACACTTGTAAATTTTGCTATCCCATTGACTTCAATGATATTTTTTTACAAGTGTAAAAATACGCCTGTAAAAAATACGCCTGTAAAAAATACGCCTGTAAAATGTCATTGAAGTCAATGGGATAGCAAAATTTACAAGTGTAATTTTACTCTACAAAATAAGCTAGCGTTTACTCAGTGTGAATGCACCCTAAGTCTAACTGATAATGAACATGGCAGGTTTCTCTAGATAGAATAGTGCTGCATGTTATTCTGCTGTTTCAGAGTCAAACAACAATGGAAAACAGATGTCATACAAAGTGATAAGACAGTTAACATAGTAACCACGGCCAAGCTACTGTATAACAGAGAGTCACCTTCCATGTGTGGATGATATAATTGGTACTGACACTATAGTTACTCTTATTGAACAAATGCACAAATAGTCAAAGTCAACACAAATATGATCTGAATGTAAAATCCTGAATGGTTATGATACAGGCCCCTCAATAAGAGATCATGTACCAGATGTATTTATGTTAAGTATATTCTCCAGGTTATATGGAGCCATAACACGTCACCCTTAGAAGTCTACAGGTCCTACTGTACCTTTGCGTGGTCTCAGTGTCATATACAGGGATCCTGGTGATTTCACTGAATACAGTGCTGTGTAGTATGGACAGGATTATTAGTGCGTGGGTTCAATGAGTAGCTCCAATGTGAGCCTGGCTAGCCTGACTATTTCTGTTTTCTCTTCGTCAATATTGATGGTATTTTGATTTTGGGTCATTTGAATGTATGTTACAATTGTGTTTATCGGTTTATGTTACAGTATTGTGCAAAAGTGTTAGGCATACATGGAACTTAGCAGCAAACACCCTGAAATGCTGCATTGCATTCCAAACATATTTTTTATGTTTCCTCATGGGAATTAAAAGTTAAGTTTATTTTTTTTATTTTTTTTTTTCCATTTTGTATACTCCACAGAACGCAACTGATGGTCTAAAAAACACATGAAGACAAAAAATTTGACAGGTTAACTCTTGACAAGGCATACCTGCTGACTGAGAACAATTCTAGGTGACTACCTCATGAAGCTAATTGAGAGAATGTTAAGAGTGTGCAAAGCTGTCACCAAAACAAAAGAAAAAAAAAAGAAAACAAAAAAATCCCATATGTCTCACTTTTTGTTCATAAATTCAATCCATATGTGCTCCTTCATAGTTTTTATCAAAGAAAAAAAGGGTCCAAAGTTTGACTGGTACTACACCCCCACACACACCCATCTAGAGATATTTATAAATCCTGCTTTATATATTATAATAATCATTCAGCAGGCTATAATCTCCTATTGATAGTTATTTTATAGCATTCTGATAGTATACTGTACATTTCTATGGTGCAACTTACACTGACAATCTTTTTCTGACACATCCAGTAGAATACGAGGGGGGACCCGAAAGTTTCCAGGATGAGGCTGCTGCGCGCGCAGTTTTCGTAGTACGCAATTCTGCAACTAGTTATTTGTTCAACCACACCTTCTCAGTCAGTGTACCAAGCGGCGTTGATGCAGAAGGTTTCGTCTAACCGCAGTGAATTCTCTTGCAAGAGCTGTTTTGTCCAGCCGTCGTTTTTCTTCATGGAGAAGTTTTATGAGCAGCGCGCGGCTGTGAAGTGTTGCTTTCTGCTTGGGGAAAAAGCATCGAAAACCGTTCAAATGTTGAAGACCGCTTACACGGATGACGCTATGTGTCAAGCTCAAGTTTACTCGTGTTTCACCCGCTTTAAAAGTGGTGAAGTGTCAATTAATGATCAACCACGTTCTGGACGTCCGTCAACTTTCTGAACGGACAAAAGTGTCCAAAAAATCAATGAGCTCATGCGTGAAGATCGACGACGAACCATTGAGGACCTCGAAGAGTTGTCTGGAGTGAGTTGGAGCTCGATTCAGCGCATTTTATTGGAGGATTTGGGCATGTCACGGGTCGCTGCAAAGTCTGTGCCGAGGCTCTTGACTGATCAATAGAAAGAGCATCGCATCGAAACATGCCGTGCCATGAAAGAACATGCCGAAACTGACCCAGAATTGTTCTCTAAAATTATTACGGGAGATGAGTCTTGGTGCTATGCTTACGACCTGGAAACCAAACAACTACCAAGCCACTGGAAGACGCCATCCTCGCCCTGCGCCAAAAAGGCTCGTCAAGTGAGGTCCAATGTAAAGACAATGGTCATTTGTTTTTTCGATACAAAAGGGATTGTGCACTCGGAATTCGTTCCAACAGTCCAGACCATCAACCAGGTTTTGTACTTGTGGGTTCTCAAGAGGTTGTGCAACAGTGTGCGGCGAAAAAGGCCCAAAATGTGGCAGTCTGGTGATTGGTTTTTCCACCACGACAATGCCCCAGCCCAAACCGCCATCTCAGTGACCACTTTCATGGCAAGAAACGGCATGGCTGTCTTGCACCACCCACCCTATTCACCTGATATGGCTCCCAGTGACTTTTTTTTATTCTCACGATTGAAGAGGAACCTCAAGGGGAACCGTTTCGCCAACATGGAGGAGGTGAAGAGGAAAACGACGGAGGTGCTTGCACACATCAAAGTACATGAGTTTAAAAAATGTTTTGAAAAATGGCAGACGAGATTTGACAAGTGTATTGCTGCTAAAGGAGATGACTTTGAAGGGGATTGAAGGAATTTTGTACAAAAAAATAAATACACGCTTCAAAAACAACTTTTCTGGAAACTTTTGGGTACCCCCCGTAATATATGAAAGGAGGCCAAAACTGCAACATTATGAGACTTTCTTCTATATCTTTATATGTTTCCAATGTATATTGTCAGATTTTCAGACCAAATATGTTATATTGGCTAACACAGAATTTGCATCTTTGCATCTTGCATCTTTGAGACGAACACCCAAAATTGCATGAAAAGGTGGTATTGTAGAGAAACTGTCTTCTCTCTCTAAGAAGATGGTCAGTATGGAAAACTGAAAATCAGTCACAGAAAAAGTGCTCTGGGTAAAGTGCTGGTCTTTTGGAGAGGTTTCCATGTATATGAATAAGCCCTTAAACTCACATCCCAGAAAATGTAACTCACATAAGAATTCTGATACAGTCACTCCACGTGGTTCCTTGCCTTGATACAGGCTTATTCCTTCTGCCTCACTTCTGACCATGATTTCTTACAATAAGTCCCTAAGGTAATATACTTAGCTATGCATTATGCAACAACTGTAATTCCATAGATTCATTTGTAGGTGTTTTAATCTCTCACCAGCGACCTTCGTCACATTTAGGTTTAATTGCCATTTTATTTATTAGTTATTTCTCTAAAAGGGTTTGATGAATGTATGGGAGAGCAAAAATCGGAGATTTCCTGCAATAATATCGAAATGATTGAGCTAGCCCCATGGCTGTAAAACGTACACTTTGATTTCTTTCTTTTATTTGTCTGAAGGAAACCAAATTAAATTTTCAATTTATAATCATTTCTTTCTTAAAACAAAGAGAAGGGTTGCTGATTTTAAGATGAATTAGAAAAAACGAACAACATAAAAATAAGAAGTAAATGAAAATATAATGAAATACAAATGCGCAGTAAATACAAACACTGCTGGAAAATAAGTAACACTAATGTAAACCCCTAATGTGGTCGTATCTGTTATGTCTGTAGGTTTTAGCCTTGTATCTCGTCACATTGTAATTCTGGCCGCTAATTACTTGACCCTAATTTGCCTAAATGACTGAGCTGTGTAGCATGTAGGGGCTGGTGAGATCAATAGCACAATGCTCACAGAATCTAATGGCCTACTAAATAGTCACCTCCGCGTTTAAAACACATTTTTTTTCCCACTTGAATATCTCGGTGGTAGGGGATATTTATTGAAAATGAGTGAATACGCAATAAGCCATTTTCCTATTTAGAGCATTTTCTAATTGCTGAGGAGACATTATAAAACAGAATGTACTTGGCTTTTATGTTGTTCCAATGACTATTATGATGACTATTATAATCAGCAGTAATAGTAACAGCAGTGTTTATTACATGTTCACATTCATTTTATTAAAATATTTCCAAGGTGGTTAATATGTTAAAAAATAGGATACAGAACATTGTGCTGCCAACCCCCCCTTAGGAACAGACAAGATTCATTGACTTATTTTCTAGGATTTTTGTAAAGCTGCGTTTCTTATAAAATTAGGAATGCCAATCACCATTGTATCTTCATTAATTCAGGACATGTGGCATGCTGTGCCCTCACTGTGGTGTGCACATGGCCAAGCCTCATCCTATACAGCGTATTAAATGCCCCATACAGAGGATTCCATAAGGTTCCCTGTATGGAGCATTGTGTACAATGTACAGGCTGGCCATGTATGTAGTGACCTGTGGATGAAACATTAAAATATGGTCACAATCACCCTACACACAATCACAGCGGGTAACCAGGCACAAAGATTTATGTAATGGCCTTATATTTAGTATGAAGCGCAATTCTGCAAATACTGTATAATCCCAGATGGCCTCACTGTAAGGACTCATGCACACAGCAGATTATGTACAATTCATTGCATCCTCCCTCTATACTGATAGCATCTAATGGAGGACCAGAACAGCTTCATGTACTTCTATGGATGTCCTATTAAGTCTATGTAAAGAATGTATAGATGTATATGCATGGGCCCAGTGCTATAGTGCTATATGTGGTAGCAGTCACTAACAGGCCCTGAACCCTGACAGGGTTCATATACCGAATATACTCGAGTATAAGCTGAATTTTTCAGCACTGTTTTTGTGCTGAAAAAGCCCCCCTCGGCTTATACTCGAGTCAAGCAAAAAATTTTTTTATTTTTTTCTTGGGGGAGGGGGGGGGGGTCTATGACCAGCCACTATAGTATTGTATAGAATCTCCCATAGAATAGTGGGTAAAAAAAGAAGCTTTAAAATGGTATAATAAAAAAATAAAATAAAGTTGTAAATCCCTCCTTTCCCTAGAATACATATAAAAGTAGAAAATGACTGTGAAACACAAACACATTAGGTATCCCTGTGTCTGACAGTGCCCGGTCTACTGAATATAGGGGATCTACAGTGCTCCTGTTCCGTTGGGAAGGGGTTAATAGGAGCACTGCAGATCCCCTATATTCAGCCAGGCTGAATGCCAAGTGAGGGGAAAAAAACTCAGTCCTCAAGCTCAGGGAAGGGGCAGACAGACAACCAAAACACCTCCTCCCCTTCCCCAGCACCAGCAACTACTGCACCCAAAAACTCCGACCATTTTAATTTTTGAAATTTTCCAGTAGTTGCTGCATCCCCCCCCCCCCTCGGCTTATACTCGAGTCAATAAGTTTTCCCAGTTTTTTGTAGTAAAATTAGGGGCCTCGGCTTATATACGGGTCGGCTTATACTCGAGTATATACGCTATCTGGTTCCACATAAAGTAAACCACTATTCTAAATGTCACATAGTACTTAGGTTACCTATTACACATTTTGCATACACCTCTGCATGAGTCCTAAACATTCAGTGATTTCACTGCTGCCCTTTATATACCTCTCCTTAGATTTGTATTAAAGGTTTTTTGGACTTTGATATAGGATCCTTAGGATTTGTTATACATATCAGATTGTGGGATCCAATCCCCTCTCCCCCCACACTATCTTTATTTATTTCTTTGGCTTATATATCGCCAACACCTTTAAGGTTGATGCCCCATGTTGTAAAAAGAAAAAACCCACAGCTTGCTGCATTATTTTTGAGCCACAGAAGGGAATGGCTTGAAAAGGAATGGGAAATATATAGGAACTGTGTTAGGGAAGTGCAGACAGCAGTTCCCCAGGGTGTAGATGACAATTCCCCAGTCGCTGCTGGAAAACTCTGGAGGAAGGGGCACAAGAGACAGTGAGCCCTAAGCTGAAGCCCCCCACTGTCCCTTCCTCTTGCCAGGCCCTATCCTATGTAATAGGCGGCAACTAGAAGACGAGCCCTTCCTATATATGTGACACACAAAACACAGACAAGACGAACAACAACAAAGGGAGGTCAGCTAGCCAGGGGTCAGTAACAGTCAAGCAATGCAGTGCCAAATCGGAGTCCAAAAGAATAGTCAGTAGGAAAAGCCAGAGGTCAAGGATTAAGAATACAAGTAACTAAACAGCAAGAGAAACGCTAGCAAGCACGAGGCAATAGCAAGCAACAATGTCAATTGTGAACCAAGAATAAACAGGGAGGAAGAACCCGCCCTGAACCTGATAGGAAGGCAGGCTGTCAATCACAGGGCAAAACAAAACTTAACTCTTAGAGGAGCAGAGGGAAATGAAGGTGAAGGAGACGGGTGTGGTGGAAAATCAATTAACAAAGTGAAGGAATAGGACAGTGTTCAGACAATGCAACCAAAAACTCTAAGCAAATCAAACTGTGCACGCCTCCTGTGCCGCAGCATGCGAGCAGAGGGTGGCGCAGAGACCCGAACAGGCAGAGATGTTACAAACTGCTTAGATGTTTCCCTTCTGTTAAATACACTCTCGACTTTGGCTCAATAACTACAAAAAAATACTGCGTTTCCGCAACGTGGGGTCTCAGCCTAGGGCAGCGTTTCCTGTTACACCCCAAACTTTTTTCAGATTGTCTCCACTATTCATTGCTGCACATCTGAAGCAATTATAGATTCTTTTGGAATAACATTATTACACACCATACTTGCTGAACTGGTTTCCTAGCCTTAAAGTATTGGCTTCTTCTATACAGCCCTGGTGCTGATGGTATACAGATAATTATACTGTTATAAAAATACATGTCATAAGTCAACATAACACCCAGAACTATTTCCAGCCAATGTTTAAAGCACCCACCCAAATAATAATACATGAGCTTATGAATATTCCTCTTACACAGATTTAGCTTCAGAGCTGCTTGATTATCGGAAGTCGGGACAAGACTTTCGTTCCTAAATGTGTCACCAGAAAACAACCTATTTTTTAACCATGTTTTTACGTTAAATATTTTTTAAAAAATATTTTGATCTTTTTTATTTTTTGTTTCACTATCTACATTTTTATACTATGTCCTCCAAATTTCACTCTAATAATAGACTGACAATTCTGTAGGGTGCAGCATCATCTAATTTACATCACAGACAAGGCAGCAGGTTTATAATAGGAAATAACATTCCACGGACCTATAGATAACACCACATATCCACCATTGCATGCACTACTGATTGATGATGTCACAGCTTATCTACTCCCTGCACAGAGCATGACTGGAAAAATATTCCTTAGACCTCAATGAGCTGGCTCCAGTCTATTGATGTCTATGGCCATGACTGTGCTGTAAAGCAAATCACTAAATGCTGTTAGAGCAGAGGAGAAACTTGACAGGGTGGCCGCATAATCATATACAGAAAATAAAAATAAATAAAATAAAAATAAAAATAAATTATAATCAGAACATAAAAAGTTTTGAAAAATTTATAGATTTTCACTATCTGGTTTTAATACACAAATATAAAGAATATTGATACATAGTGGGAATAATATTGTCAGCTATAGCGGAGGGAGTGAGATTTGGGAACTCAAGCAAAATCATTGTTTTGACAAACTGTATTATTATTGTCCATAGCAGCCTGCTCACTTCTCTCATTCTAAAACCTACTTAGACAAGTTGGATAGATTCTTTTTGGACAGTTCCTTTGGATGAAGATTAGGGTTGAGCAATTGGGATCGGAAAAGATCGAGTAATTTTCACGATCGCGATCGGAATTCCGATCCCGATCTTTTTGGCGGGATCAAGGTCTGAGGTTATCTCAAGATCGGCTCAACCCCATTCATGTATATATCATGAATAGGGTTGAGTGATCGGGAAAGATTGAATCCAGATCGGCGATCGAGATCGGCTGGAAAATGATCGGAAATCAGATTTTAAAATTCTGAAATTTCAAGATCGGCTCAACCCTATTGAAGATTTAGCATATAAATAGTGAACTGAAACATATGTATCTATAAGAGAAACACTGAACAAATAAAAAATCTCTGCAAACTTGCTTTAATCCGGGTATTAACTTTAACCCCAACAGCATTTTTTGATTTTCGTTTTTGACTCCCCCCTTCCAAAACCCATCACTTTTTTATTTCTCTCCTCTCAGAGCCATATGAGGTCTTAATATTTGCAGGACAAATTGGTCGTATTCTGACACTCGTAATGTTTTTATACTTTTGTGAACGGGGATGTATAGGGCGTCTTTTTTTTTGCAGGGCCGGGTGTACTTTTTAGTTCTACCATTTTGCGGAATTGCTTTTGCTTTGATCATTTTTTGTTCAAATTTTTATCAGAGTCAAAACTGTAAAAAACTTGCGGTTTGGCACTTTTGACTTTTTCCAACTTGGTATAGCTACAAGTACGGCCATTACATGTACAACCACCACAAAGGCTAATCCTGGGCAAGGAACTAAACAAGGTGCCCAGATAAGGCCATATTGTGGAAGGCGGTGGCTCCTAACACTTTACATCAAAATTTCAGCTTTTCTATTCTTATTATAGAGCATAAAAATGACAATCCCGCTTAGCTGTGAACTTCCCCTAACATTGATATAATAGCTAGCCATACAATTGCTATTAATATGGAATGAAAATGTGAATTACAGTATTCCTCCGTGCCTCGTGGCTTATGTAAAACATTCTATGCAGATAATTATCAATAGATTTTTTTGAGATGCATTTAAAGATACACTTAAAGCCCCTGAGGCTGAATAATTTTGCATATATTTTCTAAATATACCATGCAATTAAAGACAATTAATTACCTAGAGCAGAAAGCTACAAGAGAAAATTTCCCAAAATTGAACATTACAGGGATTCATGAAAACTGCTAACAGGTCACTGTTCTCGTCGCTCAAGTACATTTAAGCCACTTTTAATTAAAATTATACAGATATTGTTATTGCCTACGCTCTTATACATGAAGTGCAGAATTATTATCCACTACAGATCTGGGCAGAAGGCAATACGACCTGTCCTACTGCTGAGGAACTGATGCTATGGTTGGCGGAACTGCAGAGAATCAAGAGGTACTAACTATTTTTTGATGGCTTCCACATTTTCAGTCCTATTTGTACATGTCATAAACACATACTAAGGCTACATTCACATTTGAGTGTATGAAGGGATCAGTGCAAATGGACAAAAATAGGATATGACTTATATCTGTTACAATGGACTGTCAAAATAACAGTCATGTGAATAGCCCCCATTCATGTGAATTGCACTCAATGCTGCCATATGACGCCCATTATAAAACCAGACTTCACACAGTTGTGTGACTATTAGAGATGAGCGAACACTAAAATGTCCGAGGTTCAAAATCCGATTCGAACAGCCGCTCACTGTTTGATTGTTCGAACGGATTTCGAACCCCACTATAGTCTATGGGGGGAAATGCTCATTTCAGGGGTACGCAA
Organism: Leptodactylus fuscus; assembly: GCF_031893055.1. Taxonomy (NCBI): domain Eukaryota; kingdom Metazoa; phylum Chordata; class Amphibia; order Anura; family Leptodactylidae; genus Leptodactylus; species Leptodactylus fuscus. Next base: position 205,304,698 of record NC_134268.1, on the reverse strand, counting down.
AATTCGATAAAATTATACTTACCAAGTCCAAGAGTTGCAGTCGGGCTGGATTCTCCTTGAAGTCTTCTCCTAGTGCAGCGCCCCTGCTGCGTCTTCCGGCTGGAATTCACTCTGCCTAGGCATCAGGGCCTAGGCAGAGCCGACTGCGCATGCAGTATTTCGAATACCGTAGTATTCGATTGAACACCTACTCGATCGAACACTACTCGCTCATCTCTAGTGACTATAGCTTTAATATCTTTGTTACATTTGGAAACCATTACTATCACTGCAAGGTATATATACGCCCTTAGAATGTTAAGCAGCAGTTGGAGTGGGGTGCTGGCTGTTACAGCCAGGTCTTCCATAGAGAAGGCAGGGATGGGTTATTATTGTCACTAAGCACTATGTACACAACTGTGGGAGGTGCCATGATGACATGACATCACATGACCATTAGGGGCCAAGAACTGCAAGATCTACTGGGTGCTAGAGGACAAAGATCAACTTTGTAGTGTAGCTGAAGAGGCTGCATATCTCCAAGACCCCAGAGTATAATAATTGTTTATGGGTGTCCACAGTGGGACATAATACTGTGTGCAGGGGCCACTGAGGGACATAATACTGTGTGTAGGGGCCACTAAGGAATATAATACTGTGTGCAGGGGCCACTATGGGGGATAATACTGTGTGCAGGTGACACTATGGGGATAATACTGTGTGCAGGGGCCACTAAGGAACATAATACTGTGTGCAGGGCCCACTATGGGACATAATACTGTGTGCAGGGGCCACTATGGGGGATAATACTGTGTGCAGGGGACACTATGGGGGATAATACTGTGTGCAGGGGACACTATGGGGATAATACTGTGTGCAGGGGCCACTAAGGGACATAATACTGTGTGCAGGGCCCACTATGGGGCATAACAGAGCGCGCAGGAATGCAGAGGAGGGGGTCGGTCGAGGTCTTCGGTGTCGGTCGGGGAGTGGGGGGCCATGTCAAAAGTTCGCCACGGGGCCCTGCCATTCCTAGTTACGCCACTGCCCGCGTCCAGTTTCCTCTGAAGTTACCTTGTATTATAACATAACAGAGTGTTCTAAGAAATAATAATATTAATAATAATCACCATACTATATCTAATAGATCGGGTATATTAATGGAGCATGTTACTTTCTATGCTGTCTGTGTTTTCCTACATTAAAAGAAATATTATTTTTCACATTTTTTCATATTTACACGATTGTTTTATTCCTCTATCACAATAATACACTGAGAAATCAGGCAATGGAAAATATTTACTAGGAGGATAAAGTTTGGTTCCCTTTTCAGAATGAATTTGACCTTATCACCTTATCGAAATTTTTAGCTTCCTATTTTCCTATGTACATGATAACATAAAGCTCCTTCCGCATTGTCATCACTGACATTTTTCTTTCAGAAATGAATAGCCGTTTCTTAAAGGCTTCTAATTATTTTCTTACGAATTTATGGAAAATTCTGACCCTCTCTCTTGTATTTCACCATAATATATTGCATACGTACATTAGAAAGTTAAAATCAATGCACGAAATGAAATGCTCAATACCTGAGAAATATATGTAAGCCAACATTACATCTGTAACATGTATTGGCTTCAGGCTCTGCCATCCAGTTTCTTGGGGTTATTTCCAATTAATTACGTATCAGTCAATGAAGAAATTGCAGTAGCGATGTTCTGTGCCCTTGGGAAATAATATTAATCTGTCCTGTTACTGACACTCTAGACTGCGCAGCAATAAAGCAGACGGCGGAGTAAGTCACGACATTGCCATTGGAGAAGAAGATATTTCATAGTAACAATACATTGTAAAACAGATTGAAAAGTAAACTATATGTCGTGTTATAATCTGGTGACAACTAATCTTTATGTACACTTTAATTCCTTAGATTTTATTGTCTCTATTGACCTATCTATAAGAATAATACCGTATGTAATCATTAAGTGATATCCGCCATCAAGTACACAATAAACCATCATCATTCCTAATATGTGGAGGGCCAGGAAAGAAATACAATAATTGCTCCGTATTGCTTGGTAAAATGAGATGTCGTTGCAGACTCCAGATCAGCATTAGGATATGGTCACAGATTTGTTGCCGAGATGTAAGCATCTGTTCCATACATCTAAACGGCTTTGTAAAAATGCATTCGCATGCTGCACAAACAACCAGATTTAGATGTATGGAACAGATTTTCAGCCGGGAAATTTCTGTGAACGTATCTTTAGGCAACGATGTAAGAACAAACACAATGAAGCTGTGAAGCTTTGTAAATAGCAATATCAGATAAGATCAGTATATATAATCATCCCACCGGGTCCAAAGAAATAGGAAGCATTTTCACAGCTGACCTAAAGGTTTTTAGTCTGGTCTTATAACGTCAGGATAACGTGTTGTTGCCTCAAGTAAAGCAAGAGCAAAATATATACAAATTTTCAAAATACAGAAGATGCCGCTCTATAAATCTTCACATAAGTAACAAGGCCTAGCTAACTATGGTCTATCATTTCCTAAATTAAGAACCTCTTATTTAGGATGATTTCATATTTTTAGGAAAAATACTGGGGGTGATTTATTATCCAGTTTGCCCCTGATTAGTGGAGTGCTTTTATGGCTTTTCCAACTTTTTATACCCTGCACCAAATTTTATTAAAGGGATTGTCCAGTTTCAGACCAATATAAAGAGACAAATATTATTGTTTGTATAATGAATAGTTGTACAATTTTCTAGTATACTTTCTGTACCAATTCCTCAGGGTTTTCTAGATCTCTGCTTGTTGTCAAATAGTAGATAGAAATCAGTCCATGGTCATGTGATATACAGTCCATAGTCATGTGATATACAGTACATTGTCATGTGATATACAGTACATTGTCATGTGATATACAGTACATGGTCATGTGATATACAGTACATGGTCATGTGATATACAGTCCATAGTCATGTGATATACAGTCCATGGTCATATGATATACAGCCCATAGTCATGTGATATACAGTCCATGGTCATGTGATATACAGTCCATGGTCATGTGATATACATTCCATAGTCATGTGATATACAGTCCATGGTCATGTGATATACAGTCCATAGTCATGTGATATACAGTCCATGGTCATGTCATGAACACACAGGTGCACAGCTCATTACAAAACAGATATTTGTTTACTGTGCTGCGACTGTAACGAGCAGTGCATCTGTGTTTCCATCACATGACCATGGAATGATTTTTATCAACTGGGAGTAAGCAGAGTGAATGACAGCAAGTAGAGATCTAGAGAACTGTGAGGAATTGATAAAGATAATATATTGGAAAACTGTACAACTTTTCATTACACAAACAATAATGTTTCAATGTGTCAATTTGGGTCTAAAATTGAACAATCCCTTTAACCCATTAACAACCAAGGACGTCATAGTACATCATAGGTGATATGGGGCTCTCTCCATATACGGTGATCGCTGGTCATATAATACAGCCAGCACACTCCACTGACAACAATCAGCTGTTTACACTTTAGATGCTATGGTTATACGCGACCGCGGCATCTAAAGTAAGCAGGTACCTCCATCATTTACCGATTGTCGCCCTACAAAATTTCATGGGAGGGCAGACATCGGTTGCACTTGCCATGACAGCCAGGAGCGTATTGAAGACTCTCAGGCTTCTCATTACATAAGTTCTATTACATGCTGCCATAGGCCATAGGCAGCATGTAATAGAAGTCACTGGATTTTACTATTCACTACAATACATTAGTATTCAGGGTTAGGGTCCAAGGTCCCTCGAGGGTCTGATCATAACAGAAGTTAAAAAAAAAGTTTTTAAAAGTATAAAAAAAGGTTCAAATCCCCAATCCCTAGATCACTAGATATAAAAGTAAATAAAGAAGTAAGCTTAAACACTTTAGATATTTCCGATATGCCCGAATTAATAAAATATAAAAATATTTATCCTCTATGGTGAATGGCTTAGTGGGGGAAAAAAATTTTTAATTTACATGTAAAGATGGTAACAAAACATTACAAATATCATTTAAATTTGGTATCTTATGTTCATATTGACCCACAGAATACAGGTAACATGTCATTTTTTACCACACAGTGAAATTAAACCAATATAAAATTGGCACAAATGCATTTTTTTCAATTCCACCTCATTCTGAATTTTTTTTTTTCCAGCTTCACAGTATATTGTACATGATATTAAATGGTGCCATTGCAAAGTACAATTTATCCCGGAAACTATAAGCCTTCATGTGACTCTGTGGACCAAAAAAAATCATTTATGGCTCTTGGAAAGTGGGGAGATAAAACCAGATACACAAAAACAAAAATGGGCTCCGGCTTTAATGGGTTAATGCTCTGTACCATTTTTATAGTGATTTGCACCTATTACTGCTGGGCAACGTTGGCGCGGTTTACATGGAGCAAAGCTCTAAGTCGAACTTATTACTTGTGACTTTTTAAAAAGTCAATACATTTTAGTGCAAATACACTGGAAAATACACAAAAAACCTCCTTACTGAACTTCCACCTAGAGGATTGTGACACCTCTATGAACATGAGCATGAAACAGTTTAAGAATTCTGTTATATCTGTTATTATAAAATAAGCCAAGTCAAAAAATGGCATAAAAATCCCCTCGGCCCCAATGTGGCTTTTCTTTTTTTCTTTGATTTTTGGTCCAATCGCTTCACTGTAGAACTAAGAAAATGCTCATGAATATAATGCATGTAAAAGGTAGGAATAAAACAAGATTATCTAAAAACACATCCTTGCATTATTGTATAGGCACGAGGAGGCCTAAGGATGAATCCCCAATACGATATATTATTCGTAGTATTCAGCGTTAGCTGTTGTTGGATGTTTGCCATACAGCCAGTCTGACAGAAACAGTTTCTCTGACCCCATACAGTACTTGAATACTCATAAACAGTGCTTGTTATATCTGTATGATTTTAGGATGTTTTTATTGTACAATATATTTTTGTTACTCCGTCATTATGGTATATAGTTACCGTGGCGTGATTCTTTGTGTAAGCTATGGCTAAGTTAATAAACGGTCATTTATTTCTGTCGAGCTCACAAGCTCTTATGGGTTCTCGCTACGACTGTCTCATTGTTTCTTCGTTTTTTCGTTACTTGTCATTCTATTTGTTTGTTGCTTCGCAGATTGTAAAACGTTACAGAATATTTTGTCGCTATGTAAGTAAAGATTGATTATCTAAAACAAAACCAGTTCATCGTAGACTACACAATACTATTATAAAGGTCTCCATAATGAGAACACTTAGGTAACATTTCTCTTTCATGTTGCACTTGGTATTTTCCTTGCACTTACAATAGTAGATTCTTTGTATATTATTACATTATTATTTACGCCTTCTGTATGTACACATGAAATCATAAACTAGATTTAATTATTCGCCGTTTTACACCGTCTATTATTCCAGTGCTGAGCAGCAGCGGTCTATTATATATGGCTGCTCATTTCTAGTTGTGCTGCATTTCTATACATATTTGCCATGAATGTATATTGCAAATAGCTATAATAGAAACATTTCAGAAGAGACATAATGACTATCTCATGTACGCCATCAGGAATATTTATATAAACCAGCTGCAAGGGACATCTGTCGTTTTACTGACACCGTTCATATGGCAGCCTGCAGTGTAGCTTGCATATTAGACTGACTGTGTGTTCTGATTCTGAATTGTCCCCGAGCCCTAAAGGGAAGGAAAAACCTTTAATGTCGACGCAGCGGACAAAAAGTGAAATCTTACTGAAATTGCACAAAACCATACTAGTGGCCTGTACATCCTTGCTGATAATTTGTAGCTGACAGTAGAATAGGGAGTAAAAAATAACCTATAATGTATTTTTTAGAACAGAATAAAAATGTAAGGATCTGTGGATGAATCCACTTTATCCGCTTGTAACATAGACTTACACAATTGTAAATGGAACCTGTAAATATTTTACCCAAATTTTCCAGTTTCAAAGAATTTCCTGCTATGTTTATTATGATTAATTGGAGAAGAAATAAAAAAAATTTTACAAGCCAACAATCAAGAAGAAAAACAAGTTGCGCAGGGCCGAGGCCCAAGGGATCGATAGAAGGTTTGTGTGAGGGTAAGTAGAATGCCAATGTAGAATGTCTAGAAATTCTCACTATAGATGATCCAAAATGGGAAGAATCGATCACTGAAGGATCAAGTTAGTGAAGTATGACTAGTCTAGTGAATGCTCATTCCACATAAACAATATAATATAATATAATATATAAATAATATAATATAATATATAATAATAATATAATATAATATAAGCCCCTCCAGCTGAGGCTCCGCTTCAAAACTCATCTAACACTATATTCAATAAGCATCTCATTTCTGATAAAACAAGCATAGATTATCATTACTGAACAGAATTATATCTAACCATTCCTATTACATTTCCTAATCTAACACTTCTGCAGTTACACTCTCCTCCAATATTCCTGCCCCCTCCTCACAGGACATGGTGCCTTTACCTGGCTGTAACTCTGTTAGGACATTGGCTGGTGCCCGGCTCATACAGCTATATTTACTTGTGTAAGTAAAGAAACCTTCTTCATAATGTGGGTCCGCTGAGTAAGCAATGCTACCTCTTGTATCACCCCCTTCTACCTTGTAGATTGTAAGCCCTTGTGCGCAGCTCCCTCTCTCTCCCATAGTGTGGATTGATTTATTTCTCTGCAATGTCTCACTTTGTCTGTACTTGATCCCTTTGATTTGTAAATTGCTGTAGAATATGTTGGCGTTATATAAATAAAATGTATTATTATTATTATTATGGACAGTCTATTATAACTACAAGATGACAACAGAAATAATGGAGTAATGTTATTATGTAATATTTGTATCATAGGCCTACTGCTCCCAATGTACAGAACAGCTATGGTTATCATCAGGAAAGCCTAAGCATGTTGTATGAAAGCTTATACTACTGGCATATTATTTTACCTTTTAGAGAAGATATGTAAATTGTAATATAGGAAAGGATTACACAAACTGCAAAGTGTAATCCTTATAATGTTATGTGATATATACATTATGTGGTTGTATGTTACACATATCTAGTATAGCTTTCCTCTGTATCCCTCACTGGAGGGATTGTCTGCCTCCGTCTTCTTTACCACCCACGCATTATTGCTGTGGAATTATCCCCAATGTTACAGATTTCTGCAGACCGCTCTACCACATGGTTTCTGCGCACTTTGATTTATTACATTTGTATATTTTTTTCCTAAACAACTATGGAAATGACAGTAACTATTTCTCAACCAAGCTCTAAAGACACATGACATGATTTACAATGATGAGATTTCGGTTTTATATTCCTATATAAATGTGACCCCTATGTTCTGTGTTAATTCCTCATTCTTCACATTACTTTCCTTCATTACCAGGTTTACAAGTCTTGTATTTGTCTATACTGCATTATATATCATTTATTTTATAGCAATCCCAATTGTTTTTAGTATTGTATAAAAATATATTTTATACCTGTAAATGAATGAGCTTATTGCTGGGGAAGATAGAAGACAATTTAAGATTCCCTTTATATAGTAGTGGGAAGATGTCACTTGTTTGTGGCTATTAATACATCATAGACATAAACCAATATCGAATATTGATAGCCGCACACTAGGCAGTCATTTGTGGTAGGTTAGTATGTATCTGGGAGACAACATGATGAAATAGGTAATGGGGCAGTGGTCTTAATGGAGTACAGATCAATTGCCGCTGCTTTCCATTGTATTTTGTGTTGTCCCAGCTTTATTTTAGCAATTTACTTTACCTTTATAATCTTAGATACTCTGGATATTAGGCTTCCTACATCACTTCTGTGTATATAAATATGGTTATATAATATTTGCTAAAAAAAAAAGATATTAGAAGCCTCTTATATGTAATATATTTGTTATATATGTATTGTTATATATCAGCACTGTCCCCACACTATTTATTTTACATATATCATATAATCCACTGATTTATTCATTCCTCGTTGTAGTTCATTTCTATACTGGCTTTACTTTGGATATTCGTATGTGACCGAGTACATGTAAAGAGCTGATACATTATATAAGTAAGATGGTCAAGGAACTTAGTGTAGTAAATAAATATCATAGACATCTACACATGTACATTGAGATCCCTTTACTCCACTAATTTATAATCCAGAAAGCTGCATAATGTGACAATTGTTCCCAACTGTCTTTCTTTCTTTCTTTCTTTCTTTCTTTCTTTCTTTCTTTCTTTCTTTCTTTCTTTCTTTCTTTCTTTCTTTCTTTCCTTCCTTCCCTATCTATCTGCCTATCTATTTACAGTATCTATCTATTATATATCACTCTCCTATCTATTATCTATCTATCTATCTATCTATCTATCTATCTATCACTCTCCTATCTATTATCTATCTATCTATCTATCTATCTATCTATCTATCTCCTATCTATTATCTATCTATCTATCTATCTATCACTCTCCTATCTATTATCTATCTATCTATCTATCTATCTATCTATCTATCTATCTATCTATCTATCTCCTATCTATTATCTATCTATCTATCTATCTATCTATCTGTCTATCTCCTTATCTATCTTCTATCTATCTATCTATCTATCTATCTATCTATCTATCTATCTCCTATCATCTATCTATCTCTCATCTATCTATCTATCTATCTATCTATCTATCTATCTATCTATCTATCTATCCATCCATCATCTATCTATCTATCTATCTATCTATCTATCTATCTCCTATCTATCTATCTATCTATCTATCTATCTATCTATCTATCCATCTATCATCTATCTATCTATCTCCTATCTATCTATCTATCTATCTATCTTTTTATCTGCATGTTGTTGTCTTGTTATATAAATGTGTATAATCACGTAAATATACCTTATGTACTGTAACAGCTTTCAGTGCGCTTTTACCTTTTTCTTCTATTTTCTACATGTAATATCTGTCTTAGCGGCTTGGCATAGGTTCACATATGTAAGAACGCACCAGACATTTGCATTCTCACGTTCTGCATGTGATATATTGACATTTCTATTATTATTTTTTCCTGTCTTCATGTAAACTGATGCTTGACGGACAGAGCAAAGCCCATAAAGTCTGCACACTGACTGTAAAGCTACATGCATGTAGCAAACATTTTAATGATCTAATGACCCATGTCAGATATCCTTCCCCTCAATGAAGGCTGCCATTGTTTGTTAGGATTTAAGTAGCTGAGCTGCCAGGTCCAGATGAAAGAACAACGTACAGTTCATTCCCTTAATTGCTGAACGACGTCATTGCTTGTGTCACAATACAAGGGGTTAATCGTGTCATTATACTTTCTTATTAATGTCGAGTGTTTATATATTTTACTTTTCATTCATCTAAATGCTGAAATTTCATGTCATTGTTCTGTAAATTACAGCGTTTCCCAATTTGCTTCACATTGTCGCTACTACTAAGCCATCAGCTATGTGTCATGTCTGTTTGCAACACGCCGTAAATAATTTTAACGTTAAAATAAAGGTGTAACACGCCAACGTTTCTTCTCCTATAGTGTTCATAGAGACAAATTCCCACATGACCTCACAAATCTTATGACAATCTCTGCCCTCTCGGTATGGTGATACATAAATATGACCTGACACCCAGGATGGGAATTACTGTCGTTCAGTATAAGAATCATGCCAGGAAATCATCTCGTCCACACGGCTATCAGAAGAATTATTCTGCAGATATACTGACATAAGAACGTAGCTGAGACTTTGGCAGATGTATTATTACTAAGTTGTCATGCACAGTGCTGAGCCACACACATACTAGACTCCTAGTGTTAGTTAAAGGGGTTTATCATTTTCATGTTCTTGCCTCTAGTCCCAAAATACTGTTAATAGCTGTTCTGTGAATTTCTCTTGGTGCTACTGGAGGCCAGCTCTAGACAGAACCAGTCTCCTTCTCCCTCTGGCAGCTGACAATACAGCCCTTCTTAGGATTTGCTGAAATGGTGTAAAATGAATTAGAATTGGAGGTGGAATTCTTCAAGCCTCAGATTCTTCTTTATTTTCCGCCATCCCCACTGCTTTCCCACGATGAAATGCTGAAGCAGATCAGATGAATTTGGCCATGGACTCTGTGGTTGAATTAACCATGGAATCCACAGCAAAATGAAGCAATTTGTCAGCATCCTGCTCCAATCTCTGGTTTTCCTTAAGTAGATTGGATCTGTGACTTGTTAGGGTGACAACTTATAGATAAGCCACTACACAGGTTAGGGATAGGTATTTGTGTAGTTGCACATTTAGTATAAATTATAATGTACATTATGACTAGAACATTGTGTACTGGTATGGAAGGCAAACATTGGAATGGAAGCTGTGAATGTCATGGACGTCCATGTAAAGTGAGTCTGTCAGCTGTAAATTGGTTAGAAATGCAATCCCACTACCTTGTAGAAGTGTTTCTTCATTTTCCAAATATGTTTCTGCCATTTAGCTTTGGGGCCCCAATTTCATGTAAAGAACTGTTTTATTCATACAGTGTTGGCCAAAAAGAAGAAAATGAGTATTATCTGACAGAATTTCAGGGGTGCCAATACTTTTGGCCAGCACTGTATGCAAATAGAGAAACATGCTTTGGGGAATGAGTAAGCTTGCTAGGACTTTAGTCTGAGCTCTGATTTTCTAGGTAGAGAACTCCTACTATATAAGCAGTGCTTAAATTAGGAAAATGTTTAGGGGGAACTCTGGAATAATGGCCGCCACTCCCCAAAAAAAGCCCCTCCAACCCCCCTTCCCCCTGAAGATCCTGACAGACCGACTGACATCCCCCACCCCCCTCCGCATTCCTGCACACACTATTATGCCACATAGTAGCCCTGCACATAGTATTATGCCGCATAATTTATAGGGGCCCCCACACAAAGTGCCCCATATTATGCGCCATAGTGGCCCTTGCACATAGTATTATTTATGCTGCCCCATTGTGGATACCCCCATGAACAATTATTATACTCTGGGGTCTTTTCAGGCCCCAGAGTATAATAATTGGAGACCCAGGGTGCGGGGAGGATACAAAAACAGTTTTACGGTACTTACCTCTCCCTGGCACCGGTGCACTCCCCACAGATGCATGTTGGCCATCTCACGAGACGTCACGTGAGCCGGGGCTTACTTCGCAACGCATAAGGACTCAAGCCCCAGCCCATGTAACGTCCGGGACATCACCCAACTAGGCCGGAAGCCTTCCAGAGCCATGAGAGGTAAGTAACTGCGTTTTTTATGTTCCGCATTGTGATTCAGACAACTTCTTAGTTTATAACGTATAAATTATAAAACATGGATTAAGAAATTATACCAGAAGGTTGACAGACTTTTTAAAATTTATGCCAGAACTGAGTTCCGTCACATTTTGTCCCAATTAAACCACTGAAACCAGTGTATATAAGTAGGAGTGCTTGTGCACCACTTCAGCAGTTTGTGTCCTGGTGGTGTTACTTTTATAACCAACTGTGTCATCTTCCAAAGTGCAGCCAATGCACCGATAAAAGATCATTAAAGGGGTTGTGCAGAACGTCAAAACATGGCTGCTTTCTTGTTTTCAGGACCTGACCTCATGTGCGTTGGTCACATGGTAATGTCACATCTCCATCCCTTTATGTATTTAGTTAGCTTATAGCACTTTTACAGACATTGTCAGGCACTGTCCCATATAGGGCTAAGAAGCTATATTCCCTATCAGTATGTCTTCGGAGTGTGGGAGGAAAGCAGAGAACTCAGAGGAAACCCATACACACGTGGTGAGAACATAAAAACTCCTTGCAGATGTTGGATTTGAACCCAGGACTCCAGCACTGCAAGGCTACAGTGTTAACCACTGAGCCACGGTGCCACCCTATTAAAATGAATAGGATTGAGTTGCAGCATGGCCGTGTTACCAACGGACATGATGTTACTTTCTGAGAAGAAGAAATCAGCTATGTTATCAAAGTCCTGCACAACCTCTTAAAGGGATTCTACCACTAAACCTTTTTTTGTGTGGATAAGACATCAGAATAGCCTTTAGAAAGGCTATTCATCTCTTAACTTTAGACATGGTCTCTGCTGCGCCGTTCCTTAGAAATACCGGTTTTTACCGGTATGCAAATGAGTCCTCTCACAGCGATGGGGGCGGGCCCCAGGGCTCAAACAGCGATGGGGGCGCCCCCACCGCTGCCAAAGAAGTGTCTCCAGCGATGCCTCCTTCTTCGTCAGCAGCGTCATCTTCAGTGTCTTCTTATACCGCAGGCTCGTAACTTCTAGGCCTCGGGCCTTGGGCAGAGCAGACTGCGCAGGCGCACGGGCCACGGGAAAATGGCCGCTAACAGTACTGTGCAAGCTAGTGTGCAATGATTGTGACTAAAAGTCTTCTCTGCAAAAAATGGCCTACATGAAGCACAACTATGTTCTAGTGATTTCCTGGTCCACGAAAACTAGTGGGGTGACTCTCACATCTGTATTTCTATCATATTTAATGGTAATAAGAAACAGCAATTATCCTATTGTCATATGTTACATTAATTTTTCAGGTGAAAAATTTGATGTTGAACATGTACAGTGTAGGGATATGGAGAATTCAAAACTCTGGCGTGGATTTTAAAGAGGACTTGTCACCTCTCCTGACAAGTTGTGTTTTAGTAAATACTTGTATTCCTCAAGAAATTAAAAATTCAGAAGCATTATTCTTCTAACTGCTAGTAGACATTTATGAATAATTTGACATGTGGGTGTTACTAATTGGTGTGTGTCCCAGGTTCCGCGTGAACACATTCCATCATGGCTTTCTGCTCTGGATTAGGCCCAAATGAATGGACCTAGTCCGGAGGGTTCTGTTGCGAGGTGGACGCTAGGGCTGAATCAGCCGTGGAATCCGCCTGAAGAAAGGACAGCTCGCTTCTTTTTTCCGTGAGCGGGAACAAACCGCTGGCAGAAAAAAGAACACTAGTGGTCTACATAGACCTCTATTGTGAGGGGGAGGATATTGAGGTGGATTCCGCCTCAAAATCAGCCCCCTCCTGCCCAGTGTGAACGAGCCCTAAGTCTCTAGCAACTCCCTGACTTCACTTGGAGGAAATGACTAATTCTGGAAACAAACTGGTGCATATTTATTATATACTTTACACCAGGTATATGATGTAATAAAGTTGCATACCTTGGGTTTTTGGCATTTTTGCAACGCCACTCTTATGATAGCGACAATGGCATTGGGGATTGTGATAGATTTAAGATAATTTATGGCTATTTACTGGCACAAATGATCACTGAAATCTACACCAACTACAAGCAGTTATGAAGCGGTATACCCTCATAAGTCAGATGGCTCTTCTGTCTGTGAATGTGATGTGAAGACTGGTGTTCAGTATGCAAGTCTTCACAGATATACTGAGTATCAGCAGCAGCCTTGTCCTGTGTCTCTGCTTTTCTCTTATCCATCCCCTCTTCCCCTCCCCTCTCCATAGACTTCTATGGACACATGTAATTTGATACCTCAGTAAGCTCAGTTTTGAGGCACCAAGCTGGAGCAGAGTTTTCAGAGTGAATGAATCAGTTGGAAAGAAAGAGACCGATAAGTAACAAAAGAAGCTCCTTTTTCTGATTACATTTCTTATTTTCCCACGTACTATTCATTTCTACAGATTTCTCTAAAAAGTTATTGGCCGATTAACAATTTGTTTTTTGAATGTGATTTGCAGAAGAATATATATTCAGACAATTGTCTACAACTTGATTTCCTTTTTAATGGAATATGTATTGCTTTATATGTATTTACCTTCACAATAAAAAAAGTAGTTTCCAGAAAATCCCTGGTAATAGGCGGCAGCTGTAATGAAATGTAATCATGTTATTTATAACAATCTAGCAACACATCCCGATAGACAGCGCAGTGTAATCCCACCAAATGCAGAAACATGCTTACCTGTGTCTTGTATTCCATTGTGGTCAATATACTCCATCTCCATGGAAACTCTCCGCAGCATCGACTTGGCATTCACTTAGCCTTCAACCTTCCTGTTTTCAAGTTGAGTAAATTGGTGGTAAGTAGCCACATGCATTTCTGCAACAAAAGGAGAAACAGAAAACTTATCCTAGAAATAGGAATATTCACAATGGCGGGTAACACATGATGACTGGTAATTTTCACATGAATATTTATATCAATTCTGAGACATCTAAGTGATGCTTGGAAATAGACAATTACTTGAGCGACTGCACGGATCGTAGGACGCAGCCCAGATATTACAGCCGTTGTCCTTACGTATATGTTATTTTATATAAACCCAGCTGCTTGATCTGCAGACTTCTGCCTTCTGTAGCTATGTGTCTGCCATGTAAACTTTCATGGGGCTGCTTGTACTGTCACCCACATCATCCTCTCTTATGTCTCCCATGTATATAATCACGGCGGGGGATCCCTGCCCTCTAATCCCTATGGCTGCAGAGAAATGCGTTAGGAACGCTAAATGGGACAGAGCAGAACAATCACTTTATTACTGACATAGTTTCCAAGTGCTGAAATCAAGGAATGCTGAGAATAGTAGTTAGAATTGAGTGATCGGGATCGGAAAAGATCAGATCCCGATCAGCGATCGAGCAAATTTCACAACCGGGATCGCTGTAAAATGATCGAAAATCAGATTTTAAAAACGATCCTGAAATCTCAAGATCGGCTGAACCTTAATAGTAGTCCTATAATATCTCCAGCTGAACTCTATATAGCTGTCATGTGGGACAAAGCTTTAGGTGGAAGTTATACACATTATCAAACCCAATACTACATGTCATATTCATTGTATAGATCCTAAAACTTGTATTTGCATTTACATGCTGTTCAGGCCTGTTAGGGGGTGTTCACATCTAGGAATTTGACGCTCAATTTCTCAAGCAGAAATTTTTTGCTTCATGTGAAAATTACCAGTCATTGTGAATATTCCTGTTTCTAGGATAAGTTTTCTGTTTCTCCTTTTGTTGCAGAAATGCATGTGGCTACTTACCACCAATTTACTCAACTTGAAAACAGGAAGGTTGAATTTGAAACAGATTTTTTCTGATTGTCAGAAACTGACAAGGATTTTGACACTAAATTTGAAGTGTAATTTGGAGAAGAGTGCCAGTGTATTTTGCCTATTTTACCCGTATTGTGCAGGATCAAATTTCAAATTCTAGCTGAAAAGATCAGCCGCTACTCCCCATTGAAATGAATGGGAGGCAGATTTCAGGCAGAATTTGAGACGATTCGGCCTAAAATTCAAAGTCAAATTTCTACATATGAACCCCCCCTTAACAAATAAGAGGCACTTTCGGGCACCAGAGTGAAATTCTAGGGAACTGGAATATATTATCTATATAGTTCAATCCAGTTTTCTGATGAGAATAACTTTGTCAGGCTGAGGTGTCCCGGCCACCTTGCTCTGTACCACAGTCCACCCATTTTTGCAAAAAGTGTCGAGCAAGGTGCAGTCCGGGGGATGTGGTGCACTTTTGAGTAAGAAAAGACTGTGCGCTAAAGTTGTGCCACATTAATGAATTCCCTTAATGGGTCAGAAAACAGGAATAAAGTAGAAAGCCACGGCAGGCAGAGAGAGTAATACAATAGCCAGGGTCGAAAACAGGAGTGTCCAGCAATAGCCACAACTGTCTGGTAAGGGGCCATTCACGTGAAGGAAAATGGTGAGGAATTTGGTGTGGAATTTTCCACGCTGAAAAAAAAGCCTCCCATTGATCTCAATGGGTTCTGCTAGCTTTTTTTTCCACTAGCAGAATTTTCCTTATAATTATTCTTATTTTGGGGGGGAGCAAAGCAAATGTCAGTTTAGCCATTTTGATTTTTTTCAGCTATGTTGTACACCATATGGTTAAAAAACCAGAGCCTCTACACCTTAACCCTGGCCCTACATAAGAGATGTTTTGCTATCCCCATTATGCTAGTGTTTTATCCACCAATTGGGTAACATTTATTAAAACTTATCATTCTAAAATCCCACAGTATATAGAATACTCTTTGCTCCTGGCCTTCCAATCCCTGCCTGTGTCTCTGCTCTCCATTTGTACAGGGCAAAGGTCGCACCAAATAATGATGGGATTTAGATTTCACTTTTTCTTCGTTCACTTCATTTTGTTACTTGACAAAAATCCACAATTAACCCTTCTAATTCCAAAAGCATTTGAAGCCTACATTCATACAACCGATGGATAACATGGGCGTGAAAAATTGACATTTTTCATGGTTGTCTTGCATCCCCCGTTTTCACAGTCCCTCAAAGATTTGACTAAAATGGACCATCAAAAAATGGTCATGTGAATGGATTTATTGAATGCCATTGATTGTAGCTGTGTGACGTCCATGGTATTGTAGTACTTTGCAGTATTTGTATTCTCACCTGTCTATAAAGCCTTTGTACAATATTTAGGATCATTTCCCAAGTTTAAGCTACTGAACTAATAATTACTAATGCAAAGAAACCAGCAGAGAAAACGCTGGCCATGCTGTTTGTGGTGTATAGCGGAGGATGTGCACACTTCTTTTATTTCAGGGGCTGCTTACAAGATGAAACCAGCGAAAACAAACCAGACAGATGAAAGATCGTATCTGCCTTTCAAGACTGCGAATCCACACAGTAACATCCTCTTTCAGGCCTTTTGTATGTTGTAGCTCTGTAAAGAAATTCAGATGAAATAGCTCTCATCTTTCTTGTCTGCTAAGATATGGCTGCCATTTCATGAGTGAGGAAACAGTGGTTTTGCTTTTATAGGTTCAATAATGTTTATCTGCCTTTTAGAAATTGCTTTATTTCTTTGTGTTGGCTATACAGTAGTAACACAGTAACACATAGCGCAGCGCTGTACATGGATTGTCACCATACATATCAGGCCTTGCAATCCAATCTACCCAGGACACACACAAGGTTCATACAAATCCATTGAACCTTTTAGCATACTTTTGTAGTACGTTCACATGTAGGAATATGCCGTGGGTTTGGAGGTGGATTCCGGCCCCAAATCTGGGGCAGATTGCTACTAGAATCTGACTTTCATTGCTTTTTCAATAGGAGGTAGAGATTGCAGCAGGACACTAAAAAAAATAAGTGGCCCGCATGATCTTGCTGTGGATTCTGTGACTGATTCAGCCCTGGATTCCCCAGCTCAAGACTCTCTGCTGATAAGGCCCATTCATCTGAGTCAAATCGGCAACAGAAAGCAATGGAATGCCGATACGGCAACAGAAAATGAAGAAAAATTCCTTTTAATTTTTATCTGTCTGTAGATACTCTTAGAGTGTAAGAGCAAACCCTTCACAGACACAAGGAGAGCATACAAGCTCAATGCTCAACTCTGGTTGCATTCATATCCAGGAGCCAGTGTTAGGGCTCGTTCACACGGGGGCTGGTGGGGCGGATTTTGGTACCGAGAGTGACGCGGGGAGCCGCGTCACTCTCAGGTCAAAACTCGTCTGCCACGACCGCCACAGTCGCGGCTTCCCCCTCCAGAGTCGGCTCAAATGAATGGGCCAACACCGGAGGTTGTTGCCGCCAGGCGGAAGCTGCGGCTCAGTGATCTGCAGCTTCCGCCTGAAGAAAGGGCAGCTTGATTCTTTTTTCCGCTATTGGCAACATGCTGATAGCGGAAAAACAACGCTAGCGGTCTCCATAGACAACCAATGTATGGAGGCGAATTTTGAGGCGAAATCCACTGTCAAAATCTGCCTCCTTGCCCCCGTGTGAACTAGCCCTTAAACACGATATTCCGAAAAATCGTATTCACAAATTGTCTTAGAAAAACCATTTTATACATCCTGTTAGGAGTGAGGACCATCAGTCCCAGCCAGTCCTGAATTACACAGCCAATCCAATGATTTGAATAGGTGCTATGTAATGTTTTATTTTTCCTGAGGGGGCGCTGTGGGGTAGTGGAACACTTCCTCAC
Source organism: Leptodactylus fuscus (assembly GCF_031893055.1). NCBI lineage: Eukaryota > Metazoa > Chordata > Amphibia > Anura > Leptodactylidae > Leptodactylus > Leptodactylus fuscus. Next base: position 205,286,652 of record NC_134268.1, on the reverse strand, counting down.
TGGCTGGATCTCCATTCTAGCACTGGGACGTTTGGGTTATATATGAAGAGGCCTGAAACTCCCTATTCCTTGTGCCAGTTGGCGTACGATACGCCAATCTTAATAACGCTGCTCCTTTGTGATCAGTCTATTATCCGGCGCCCTTTCTAACTAGAAGGAATTGTCTGAATTTGTGAACTTCTTCAACTGTGGGATTTGAAAGAAGAATTTTGATATCCAATAGTTCACGTGTCTTGCAGAGCTATTGTTCCCAACATTTACTTTTCTTTTTTCTTTTTTTTTATACAGAGGTCAGTGCAACATAGATTGGATAGTTCCTGGATTAATCTGGTACAGATTCTTTGGACCAGCGCCATCATTGTTATCCGAATAGTAAGTATTTATGATGAGATCACTGCTATTGTCTACATGTAAGGTTCTAGGATATACTAAATATATTCATTATTCACTATGTATGGGTATAATGGATCTTAGAACTACATATATTTAGACAAATTATATGGGGCAATTCCTCAGTCAGTCCCCAACTACCCACCGACCATAACCCAGTGTTTTCCATAGTTCTCCATATACCCATTGATTTCTGAAAATACTGGTGTATCAGACAATGCTCTTCTAGCCTCTCACCGACACCATTATTCACTCAGAGATGACCTGCCAGCTCATCTTTGTTATGTTATCCTTGTCATTGGGGTGTCTCCCTAAACACTCTCCTGCTGCCTAAGCAGGGCTGAAAAGAGGAATGAAAACAAGTAGTTGTTAGTTTATTTAAACATTGCCAGGAGGAATAACAGAGGTACCACATCATGATGATTTCTAAGAAAAGGTGTCTGAACATTATGGGAAATACAAGCATTTACTATAACAAGCGTTCTTAGCGGCTCCACGTGATCACTCACATTTAGCTTCAGTATAGTGAGTTAAAGGAGTGTTCCAGCTTATTTTTGTAGTCCCTACAGAGACTTATCATATCAATCTCTGCATACTCACCTCTCTGTACAGCCGGGGATCCAGTGGAGGTCTTTCATTCAGCTCACTATTTTTTGTTGACATTCTGCTGACACGTGAGGGCATCAACCAATCAGTGGATCCAGAACATCCCTGCTCAGCCACAGATTGGCTCACACACATGCAGGCCAAAGGTCAGGAACCCAAATGAGAACTTGCTAGTCAGAGAAGTTAGTATGCAAACTCTGTTATTTAAACTTTCGCAAGGGTTACAAAAAATAATTTGGAACACCCCTTAAAACACAAGCAATGATGTTTCTTTCTCAGGTTTTGTAAAGTTCTTTTTAGGAAAAATAAAATTTAGCTCCTACAAGTGCTTAGAAGCATCAGGACAACCACCTCTGAGCGTTTCCTCGTGGTGTTAGATTTGGGCATACGGTTGCAGTATTCAGTCCAAAGGTGTTAAAGAACGTTTCATTGCTTTTAAGGACTTGTAAGAAGGTGCGATACTGTGTATGAGGCTTCCATGTACAGTCTGTGTTTTCCACATCCCATATAATTGAATGAATGAAATAACTAATTTGTGGTTCATTTCTATTACTTTGACACTGATCCGTGAAAAATATGAATATTTGTATGGGATTGTATGCTGTCATTTTCACTGATTGGTAAAAACTGATACCATACAGATCAAAACTCCAGTCATGTGCATGAAGCCTAAGGAAAATACTTTGTATATTTATCTAAAGAGAAGATAAACATTTACAAAGCTAGAAAAGGAAACATTCTTACTGTGTAATTCCTACCTGCTATACACGTTCTTCATCAGGCCGGAGCTGTTAGAAGTGACTCTATATTAGCTGCGCTGTCTATTGAAGTGTGAAGATTGCTGTACATAAACAGAAACCCACCACAAGCGCACTAGGAAGTTGGTACATGGTTAGATATTTTCCATTACAGCAGGATACAACGATTGTAGAATACAAGCAACTAAACCACCAGTGATAAAAAGGTTATCATTCTAGTGCAAATGAGCTGGAACAAGGAGAAAACCCGGAGTTCCACTTTAACTACCTGGCTAAAAAATAGTAGCTGACGCTATGACATCTGTAGCTCCTTGCTGACTAGCATTCGATTTTGACTAGGTTTCAATGTGCTAGGTTCATCTTGCTAGTATTATTTCTTGTACTTGTACAGGTAGATCTCCAAAAATTAGAATATATTTGGGAAGTTAATTTATTTCAGTAATTCAATTTAAAAAGTGGCCTCTTATGTTTTACATTCAGTACACACTGACTGATCTATTTTCTAAATTCATGATACAGTGATCTATTTTTCAAGATTAATTACACAAAGTGATCTATTTCAAGTTTGTTTCTGTAAATGTTGATGATTCTGGCTACAGCTAATGAAAACCGAAAAAGTTACTATCTCATAAAATTAGAATATTATGTAAAATCAATTATTATCATTATCAATAGAGATGTGTTGGCCTACTAAAAAGTATGTACTACCTTATATATGTACTCAATACTTGGTCAGGTCTCCTTCCGCATGAATTACTGCATCAATGGGGCGTGGCATGAAAGTGATCGGCCTGTGGTACTGCTGAGGTTGCTTTTATAGCGGATTTTAGCTTTTCTGATCCTTCTGACAATACACAGATTCTTTATGGCGCTTAGGTGCTGTGGATATTAAACCGGTATTGGTACTTTTGGCAGTGTGGTCAGGTGCCAAATCCTGCTGAAGAGTGAAGTCAGCATCTCTCTAAAGCTTGTCAGCAGACAGAAGCATGAAGTGCTCTGAAATTTCCTGGTAGGCAGCTACGCTGGCTTTGGACTTGATATAACACAGTGGACCAACACCAGCAAACGATCTGGCGCCCCCCAACCATCACTGGCTGCTGTAGATACTTCACACTAGACCTCAAGCAGCTTGGATTGTGTATAGCGGACTCTCCACTCTTCCTCCAGACTCTGGGACCTTGATCTCCAAATGAAATGCAAAATATACAAGACTTTGCAGCAATGAGCAACAGTCCAGCCCTTTAAGGGTATGTTCACATGGCGGAAAATGGATTCCACGTGTGAACATACCGGACGGCTAGCAGACTACGGAATGCTGATGCAGTGCACCAGCGTCCCATCATGACATTACGCTCTGGAGTAAGCCCGAATGAATGGGCCTAATGGGAAGAAGCCTCGCGTGGCAAGATAGGGCATCTCGCTTATTTTTTCCACGACTAGCTATCGGAAAAAATAAGTCAGCGGCTGCCATTGAAGTCAGTTCTTGGCAGCGGATTTTGAGGTGGATTCCACGTCAAAATCTGCTGCCAAGAAATTCTGTGTGAACATACTTTAACTCCTTAGCTTACATATGACCCTTCTGACGTTGTCTCTGGATCATTAGTGGCAACCATGGTAGCTCAAGTCCTGGATAAGCCTGTGTGTGATGTCTCTTGAAGCACTGACTCCAGCAGCAGGCCACTATTTGTTAATCTCTCCTAACTTCTGGAAAATCTTATCAAGGCTGTGGTTATCCCTATTGCTTGTGCACCTTTCATTAACACACATTTTCCTTCCACTTAATTTTCCTGCCTGGATACAGCACTCCGTAAAGAGACAGCTTCTTTAGCAATGATCTTTTTGTGGTGCATCCTTCTTGTGGAAGGTATCAATGTCTTCTGGACGACAGTCATGTCTTCCCCAATGTGTGACAATTTTAAGGCTTTGGAAACCTTGGCAGGTGTTTTGTATTGGATTACTGCAAAGGCCAATAAACAAACAACGTGGACTAGAGTCAGAAAACCAGAAAGAAAATCCACACAAAAATGTAAAAAATATATGTTTTATTAACAATAAATATGAAGCACGTAAGACCAATACATATAACAGGTGTTTTGTGTTGTCTACAATACTGACTTTTTTCACAATTTTCTGAGTAACTTTTGGGTTTTCATTATCATAATCCTCAACATTCACAGAAAATAACACTTGAAATAGACTAGTCTGTGTGGAAAGAATCTATAAAATAACGCAGGTCTCTGAAATAAATGAACTTTTCAAAGATATTCTAATTTATTGAGATGCAGATGTATAGCACCAATATGTTGTGAAGCGATTTACAGATATTGTCAGCCACTGTCCCATATTAGGCTTAGAATCTAAATTCCCTATCAGTATGTCTTTGGAGGAAACCCACACAAACACAAGGGAGAACATAGAGACTCCTTGCAGGTGTTGTCCATGGTGGGATTGAAACATAGGACTATATCACTAGTGCCACACATGCTGCCCATATGTTATAGGCTACTACACAACATGTTGTTCAGTGTCTATCATTATCTTCCTCTTCCAGAATATAATTTGAAGTCACTCTGCTGAGGTCTCCAGCACTCTACACCCTACATTTCATATTTGGCTACCAACCTATTCTTCAGCTAACCTATAAATTGTATTCATCACCTTCACAACTTCTTGTGCTGTAACCACCCTGTGGATACTGTGAGAGAGTGAAGGGTGTAGTCTGGGAAGACAGGTATATTCCAGCCAGGCAGCTAAAGGGTGTTTGGTAAAAACTCACACCAGGGAGGTCAGCTGACTAATCAGGCCCTAATAACAGTCTGTGTGTGAAGACTAGCAGTGTGACACCACACAGACAGAGTTGAACTGTCTAGACCGGACCTCCAAAGCAGGTACTGTGCCACCTGTTGTTATTGCCAAGGTGGGAGACTGGTAGCCAGTCTCCTGTATAGTCAGGGAAAAGTTTCCTTACATTTAAGTTAGTTTCTCAGCCGAGAAGGGTTTTGTTTTGTTTATCCGTTACATGTGAATAAAGCCTGAACCTGTGTGCAATCCAGTGTCTGTGTCCCTGTTTCCTGCACTGCTACAAGCATCTACCTGAGCGATTCCCCACAATACCCATTTCATCTTACCATTAAAATAGGTTGTGCAATGAATACATGTTCTTAGAAACAGCTGAGGAAGGTGGACAAACATAAAAAGTCACACTTAGTTCATGATCCCCAGCCTCTGCCACCTTGATGCAGGCCGCTTCCCCCATGGTCTCTACTTCCTCCTGCTGTGATGACGTGTTGACAGGTCACCACTGCACTAAGACATAAAGACTAGTGTTGGAGTAATGCCTCAAGATTTGCCCAGCAGTTTTGTTTCTCTGTCCAAACTGTGACTGCTATTATTATTCTCTGGGGCCTCTTCATACTTCAGCGTATAATAGGAGGAGGCCTAGGAGAGGTGTATAAACCTGACAGCCATACTTACCTCTCCGGAGCTTCTTCATGGTATCAGCGACCTATCCTCTTCAGATCTCTTCTGTACTCCTAAATGACATCAGTGGCCCCAGAGGTCCAATGAGGCTTGTGAATGGGCCTCAGCAGTCACATGGGGTGTACTGAAGTGATAACACTTGTGGCTCTGCATCATGACATCAGCAAGCCCCATGTGATCACTGAGGCTCAATCACAAAGGCCTTCTGGGGCCACAGGTGTAATTCAGGAGGCCCAAACAGGACAAGGGATCACACTGGATGCCGTGGCAGTGCTCAGGAGAAGTAAGAATAACTGTTTGTTATCTTTACTCACTTTCCCTGGGCCTCCACTTATTATACTCAGGGGTCTGAAGAGACCCTAAAGTATACCATTGGTTCATGCGTGCCAAACCTTCAAAAATGCCAAGTTCAGCCAGAGTCAAAATGTTTGCAAAATTATAACAAACTTGGTTCACTCATCCCTAGTAGAAACTGATGGATGACCAGCCAGCATTAGAATGGGATCCCCAGAAGAACGGTGAGGTGAGTATGCCTCTTGAACCCACTATGCACATGCACACTTGGCTAAGGAGATCATGCATGTGTTCTGATTAGACAAACTGCAACCAGACACCTCTGTAGGAGGCTTATCTCCCCTGAGAACAAAAGGATCACTCAGGTTGAAAAACAGCTTTATCCTTATCTCACCCAGCATCTGTCATGGGGGAAATGTTGGAAAGCTCCCATACACATTAGATGATTGGCTGGACCCACAGTACAGTAATGTGTATAGCCACCTTTATTTACAGTCTTCTCATGGTGCGCAAAAGAGTCTACAACAAGTAGACAAAATGTGTGCCTTGTATTAGGGAAGATTCTCCCCTTATTTCCTTTAGAAGACTGAGATCTCTCTTTTTTGTTATTTATCTGCATCCACTCATTGTAACCTGATGCAACCCATGTTAGAGCCATGTAAATAAGGGTTACAATGATATAATAATAATTAATGTTATTACTGACTAGCTGGTAGCCGCGACTTCGACTGCGGTGATTGTAGCAGTGGGTATATACAGGCGTGGGTAAGGTTTTCGTAGTGTGTATAAGGTATGGGATATGAAATGTAAGTTTGTATCTTGTTTTTGCTGTAATTCAGAGAATACATGAGACTTTTGTTTTGAAGTTATTTTGTATTTGTGCTGCTATACGGTGTTGTGAGAAACTTTACATAGTGACTTTGGGACAGAAGTATTTGAAGTTAACCCTTTCCCGCCGATGGCATTTTTTGATTTTCATTTTTGACTCCTCTCCTTCTAAACCCCATAACTTTTTTATTTCTCCGCTCCCAGAGTCATATGAGGTCTTAATTTTTGCGGGACAAATTTTTCTTCATGATGCCGCCATTATTTATTCTATATAATGTACTGGGAAGCAGGGCAAAAATTCAGAATGGGTGGATTTGAAGAAAAAATGCATTTCTGCGACTTTCTTACGGGCTTTGGTTTTACGGCGTTCACTGTGCAACCAAAATGACATGTCCCCTGTATTCTGTGTTTCGTTCCGATTCCGGGGATACCAAATTTATATGGTTGTATTTACATTTTTACCCCTTAAAAAAATCCAAAACTGTGTTAAAAATTATTTTTTGAAAAGTCGCCATATTCCGACAGCCGTAATTTTTTTAGACGTGCGTGTACGGGGATGTATAGGGCGTCTTTTTTTGCGGGGTCGGGTGTACTTTTTAGTTCTACCATTTTCGGGAAATGTTATTGCTTTGATCACTTTTTATTCAAATTTTTATCAGAATCAAAACAGTGAAAAAATGGCGGTTTGGCACTTTTGACCATTTTTCCCGCTACAGCGTTTACCGAACTTAAAAAAAATATTTGTATAGCTTTGTAGAGCCGGCGATGTCGGACGTGGGGATACATAACATGTATGTGTTTTACCGTTTTTAACTACTTGTATATGTGTTCTAGGGAAAGGGGGTGATTTGAATTTTTAATCCTTTTTATTTTTTTTTTATATTTTTACTTTTTTTAAACTTTTTTTTTTGCATTTATTAGACTGCCTAGGGGTATTAACATGGGTGGGCGGTGTCGCGGATTGTCAGAGCGGTGGGGGTCGGCAAACATGGCTGTTCCAGAGCGTTAAAGAGAGCCTCCTGGAGAATCGTTAAGGTGAGGGGCAAAGTGGTAAAGTATCTGTATATGTGATTGTGTGGGGTTAGGGGCGAGGCTGTAGAGGCCAATATGAATTTTGTGGCTTGCTATGGTCCAAAGTGTGTGAGATTGCAGAGATGGTGGTGTGAGTTTGGGTTTTGTGGGGGTCCTGGCACAAACGTATGTGCGCTATTGTGACGAAAAGTAGCCTATTGTTTAATCGGGTGTATTAACTATGTTTGTGGAAAATTTCAGCCAAATCGGTGGAGCGTTTTTTCCGTGATTGAGGAACAAACATCCGAACATGCAAACATCCAAACACACAAACCCACAAACTTTCACATTTATAATATTAATAGGATGATTATGTTACAAGAGAAACTTCCTATTGACATATGTGTGCGTTGTGTGTATGTAAATGTGTCTGTGTATGTTATGCACATGGGTGTGTTTTTCACACAGAATTAGAGTTGTGAGGGATTAACCCTTATCATGAATCTTTCTATAAACCTACAGAGCATTGCCTAATGAAGCAGAGACTCACTGGTGCTGCAAACATGAAACCCCGAGCCGAGTGTGAGGTGGGGCCTAGAGGATTTCAGCATCTGTAGCAATATTACATCCTTTCACAGTAAAACCGTCCTTGTGAGTCATAATATAGCAAGCAACTGAAACCAAACCACATAACAAAGCGAGCCGGCTTGTATATCAAAACACTGTCTAATCTCAAGTGCAGGGTGTCTCTGTGGAAGATCGGGTATGATGATCCTTGACCATCCTGACTATGGGAATCAGGAATCATATATTAGCAGATGAGTAATTAAACAGGATATATCTCTATTTTCTGATACGTCTGTTTAACGCTAGGCGCACACCTATGTTCAGGTTTCCATTGCTCGGGTCCGTTTGGTTATCCCTGGAAACCCGCAGACTGCATACACTATAATGGGGTCCGCCTGGTTTCTGCCCCGAAAAACGTGGAGAGAAAATCCTTGGGGTTTCCGTTCCCAAATCAAGTGGATTCGGGGACAAAAAACCCCAAACAGAACACAGGTATGACACTAGCCGTAGTAAATACTGATATTTCCCATAAGATAACAATCTTAAGGCATCTTTTTTAGGTTTTCACTTTCTGCAATTCTTCTGTTTTTCCTTCTAGGAATATATGAATAAATTGGCAGATGGAGTGTCCCTACAGTTCGACAGAGGCAATGCTAACAGAGTCATAAGAAAAGACATTCCAAAATTATAATTTGTTAAAATAGACAAGTCTTTAATAGCTGAATCTTTAATGAGGCATTGAAGGTTATCCCCTGAGCAGTGGATAGGGGAATGACTGCAGAAAGTAAATTGGAAAATTGTACAATTTTTCATTACGCAAACAATGAGATTTATTTGTTAAAATGAGACAATTCTAAAAGTCTTATAACACTTTAGTACATTAATGTAGATTTTGTGTCTCCTTATTAAATCATCTTAAGTTAAAAAGACAAGCATTGTGTCTGGTTGTTAGATGTGTTTATTATTTATTTATTGTATTATTTAATTTATTTCTTTTATTATTTGCGTTACTCTCAGATTTTGAGATGTTGAGCATCTATGTTACATGTAATAAGCCTTTCTTTTACATACTGTTTTGTCGGCTTTATATTTTGTGCTAGGCGCGCTCCATATGCAAATCCATATATCTACATGTGCATGATAAAACCATAAGTGTTAATATAGAGTTCTTCCCATTCTGTTGCTACAACAAGCTCTGCTCTTCTAGGACAAGCCATATTCATAAGCTCCACGCCTCCACAATCGGTTCTGTGACCTTATGTGGCCTTCTACCGTACAGCAAGCTGTCGTTGCCTCTACCTCAAGGAGATCCAATCACACTTAAGTGGTGCAGTTTTCACAGCAAAGACATTTGACAAACTAACTCGTTGGAAACGAGTGTCATCTTGTGACATTGGCATGATGCTATTGTTTGTATATGGAGATTGCATGTCTGCATAATTGATGTTATGTGCTTGTTAACTACAGATGGCAGAAGCCTCTTATTAAAGCTGCGTCTATACATTTTTACCCATCTTGTCTGTAATCTTCTAGAATGCTGATCACTCAAGTAAAGGCTTCAGCACAATCTCAGTGACGAATGAAAAAACTACATTTCTCCCATAGTTACCAATAAGCTCATTTTCTTCCATGTTTCACCGCGGCTTCAGTATGTAAAGCAACTTAAGTGCTCATTTACATGTAATTACCCCAAATTTCTGGCTGCATTACAAGCTCTAGATAGTTTCCTTTAATAAGCTAAAGTAGATTGTTGAATCTTAAGATGCAATCTGCTGTAGGCCCTTCATACAATGATTATGGCTAAAACATGAAGATGTGCAGAATGTTCTATATCACAACAGCATTGTCATAGAAAAAAAACCTGTGGATATAAAAACTTGCAAAAACAGACTGATAAATGCAAATTGGTTTTTTTTGTCAGCTTACTACATGTAAAAAAACATTTGCAAAAATAAAGGTTGGAAATGACACCAGTTATTGGTGCTGCCTGTCACTCGTCAGACTGTAAAGAGTTGAATTCTGGAAAAAGACAATGAAGCAGATGTACTAATGAAAATGGCGCAGAATGCCTCATGTATTAAGTGGTTTGGGCTAAGGCCCCATGTAGAGAAACCCTGCTTATAAACGCTGTTGGGAAAAAATCCTGTGTTTTATCTTCCCCAATTAAATATATAGGAAAGATTCAGTGTTAGGAACCTGATGTGACAATAACGGACAGTTAGACCTGGACAACCACAAACCCCAAATACCAAGGCCATAACAATCCCGAGTGTACAATGCTCTCCTAACCAGAGAGGGACCAGGCCCCAGAAGTCTTTGCCAGAGCTCCTGATGGTGGAGTTGGACTCGGTAAATTCTGGGACCAAGAACCGCAACTGCCCAGAGAGCGCCGCACACTGAGCGCACCCCAAGTAGCAGAGAACCCAGAAATCCCAGTAACACTAACCTCAGCAGATGAAGTAACGGGAAGAGCTGGTCAGTGAGGAAAGAGATGTTCTGAGGGATGCCAGGAGATAGCGAAAGTTGGTACACAGGAGGTCTCGCAGGTTCCAGAGATAGCCAGAATGAAGTCAATCAAGCCGGGTTGGTACACAGGAGGTCATGAGGTAGCAGGTGGGAGAAGCAAATGCGAAGTCAGGAGAGCCGGGTCATGCACAAGAGGTCACAGAGTAGCCAAACAGAAGTCAAGCAGGAGTAGTCGGGAAACAAGCCAAGGCCATCCACAGGAGGTCAGAAGGTATCCAAATCGGGAGGTCAAGGAGAGGTAGTCTGGAAGGCAGGCCAAGGTCAAACACGGGAATACTGAAGGCGGTACAGAAAGTTCAGGGGTCAGGAGCAGAGCAGAAACACAGCAGGAAGCTGTCACCAGGAATACTGAATAACCAGCGGTCGGCTGGAGCCAAAACGAGATCTAAATAGCCTCCGGCCTGCCGCTGACCCCCACCAACCCAGAAACCAAGTTCTGGTTCCAGGAGAAGACCGGAATCCCCACAGACTATTGCAGAGGTTCCGGCCCTTCCTTGCAAGCGCTGCACCCAGAACGAGCCGGAAGCCTCCACGCAGTGCAGCGGAGGTCTGGCCCAGAGCTGCAACATTCAGCTTTTCCACAGGTTTTTACTGTACTTTGCTGGTACTGTGAAACAGAGTTTTTTCCAGTGTGGATCTGCAGAAGTCCAAAATGCAACATCGGGCTTTAGCCTTAACATGGCCATACACATTAGTCTTTAGACTACTGAAATGGCAGATTTTGGAGTTGGTCGTACATAAATCTACGACAGTCTGTGCCATACAGCCAAACATCAACTAAATTTAGCCAGAACTAAAATCTGTTGTTACATTGTTTCTGCCATGATCTGTTGTGAGGGGGCTAGACTGACAGACCTGTGGGAGATTTTTTATCATGGGTATGTGTTTGTACTACTAAAGTGTCCGTCATTTTCTATTTTTAATTAGGAATGAACTGCTTTTATCTGTTCATTTTCCAAGTGTCTGTGGTAGTCGAATGCTCCTTTAAAGGTTCGTGGTTGTTCATGTGTTTTGGACAGTTGTCTGTACGACGAACTAAACACAGTTCATTTCAGACAAGCAATGCCAGTCTAAAATCTAATGTGTAAGGCCAGCTTTAGGCTAAGTCCCAAGCCACAATGTGGTAAAAATCGCGACTGAAACGCATTACAGTTTTTCCCACAGCACTTTTCACAGAAAGTCTGCTTTGTTTTCCTAATAACTAATAACATGTGAACTTCTACTTCTGTATTTACACATAGTGGCAGACAAGAATTTGCAAAGACGTCTAAGTCTAAGGCCTCAAGCACAATAATGTTGAGAAAAAATACACTTTAAAGATGGATGAAATGGTCAAAATCAGATGTCATGCTTTGACAACATTAAACATTAAAAACTGACCCACTGACTTGTATTGGGTCCATCGGGTTGTAAAAATTGGCAAAAAGACGACATGTAGTAATTTTTGACAGACATTATTTACTGTCCGTTTAAAAAAATTGGACTTGTGATTATCCCCACTGGCTTCCATTGTACTGCAAACAGACATGTGACAGACATTAACAATTGTGTGCAGGAGGCCTATGAGAGTTTATATCATCCTTGTCGTTGTGTGAGAATTGCCCATGACTTTGTACTGGCACAGAATGCCCCCTGCTTTTATTCCAAAACTTTAGACTTTCATCTTGTTTTTCTCCCAAACCACAATTTTAACTTTCCAAATAAATTTACTTTCCAGAGAAATAATTCTTTCATTATCTTGTTATTTCAGCCCGGGTTTTGATGTGCAGTCTGGTTTTGAAGTTTGGATCAAACATTCTGTTTGTCTTACCATAGAAGTAACAGTTATTATAAGTGATCCGAATTATTTTACATCCGTTGAAAGGAACTGAATGATAAAAATAAACAAGGAGTATATAGTTGTCCTCGCGGTTTGTCAATCGGCAGAATTTTCTGCATGATTCTGACACAAACAGTAGCCAAGGTTTGCTACTGTGCTTACGAGTCCTAGGGACAGGGTTTAGCAAAAAGGGACTTAAAGACCTTTCACCAGGCCCAGTTCTTAGTATCTGTTAATAGGTGCCAATCCACTGATTCCGGCACAGTTGGAATTTCTTCTCTAGCTCTGACCGTTCCCAAGCCATCAGTGCAGTTAGTTTTGGTGCCTGATATGTTACTTATCTCTGTACTGTCAGGTGTGTGGTGTTAGCCAGGAGCAGGCAATGTAGTAAATTACAGAGCTCTGGTGTAAAACCTAAATAACATATGAGTGACCAGAACTAACAGCACTTATTGCTGGGAAACAGCTTTGCTGGAATCAGTCAGTGGAACATATTAAATAATGCAAAGAGCTGGTTTTGGCAGAAGGGTGAAGGGTCCTCTTTAATATTTTTTTAATGTAGATTAGGAGCCCCATATAGGGATCACAATGTACATTTTTTTCCCTATCAGTATGTCTTTGTAGAATGGAAGGAAATCCACACAAACACAGTGAGAACATACAAACTCCTTGCAGATGGGGTTCCTAGATTTGAACCCAGGACTCCAGCGCTGCAATGCTAACCATTGAACCACCATGATGCCCTCTCGTTAATATTTTTTGTCATAGGGCAGAGGGATAAGCTTCTGCTGCACCCAGCGGTATTACAGCCAGATATGTGATTTTGCAGAGAAGAGAAAAGAGCCATGGCTGACATGCTGGGATACACAGGGAAGACTTTGTGATACAGTTTTCCATTTTAACTATAATATATGAGAAAATAGAAATAAGGGAAAGAACGATTTGAAGAAAACAAGTGTCTGATATTATTTAATGATTTGTGTACGTTCTTTAGCTAGTGCTTCTTAAATGATCATTTTGACTATTACGCTACTGACAGAATCTGCTGTAACTGATGGAAATCATTGCCATTGATCAGAACACTTATTGTTCATGCTACAAAATGTTGCTCAGTTGTTAGCAGAAAATGTTACAATCAAATCGTTAAGATAACTATCATACAAGGAAAATACATGTGGGACTATGCAAATGATTGCTGTTCTCACAGTTTCATAATAATTTGCTTGTATTGTAAGAAATCTGTTTATGTGTCTGTCCCTTCCTGACAGGCGCTCAAATTTAGAAAGAAAAATCTAAAAAGCTCATTGTATAAAAGGAGAAAACTTTACATTCATTCCTTTCAATAAATAAATCTGAAAGCTTGTTATATAACGGTGAAATCTTTACATCTATCCCTTTACACAAATGTCTCTCTATCACTTAAAGGGGTCATCTGATCTGAAGAAATAAAAAGATAAAAAGATGCAGATGCTATAAAATTATACCAAAGAAAACCCTGTTCACCTCTTTAGTCCCCTGTCCATCCAACGCAGCTAACACATGACTGCAGCTGCTAACCAGAGGCCTCCATAGTCACATGTCATAGCTTTGGCATCAAAGCTCAGCTGTGAATTGGTCGAGATCGAAGAAAGTTGTTTTTTTTTATTTTTATAGTGACTCTTTTTTTCCCATCAGAAACACGATTACCTATTTAATGTCATCCCTTACTAACAGGATTGAGAAATGATATAATCTTTAGAGATGAGCGAGTACTGTTCGGATCAGCCGATCTGAACAGCACGCTCGCATAGAAATGAATGGACGTAGCCTTTCTACAAAAGATATACTGATAGGAAAACAAAAAATATACATTGTGCTCTCTATATGGGGCTCACAATCTACATTTAAAAAAAATGAAAACATTTCCATCAGTGGAATGGATTTAGTACACATATATAATTTATATTTCTTGTTATTTATCACTTGTATATATTAGATGTATAATCCACTGTATTCTGTTTTATATTTTTTCTTGTTTCTTGCTGTTGCTGCTGAGAAATAGAACTGATTTATTGTATGTGCTGGTAGTTTCTTTTTGTTTTTTAGAAAATGAGAGTTGATACTTTGTTTGCTATAACAACTGTTTCTATTTCTGGAAAATATTTAGTATAACGTACAGTAAGAATTTAGATACCGCTGTGTTTTATAGATAAAGCAGAAGAATGCATCCTACCAAGCTAGGGAACTCTATAAACTGAGCCTTAGGCTCAGCAACAATTATATGCTGAGTTTCATTTACTGAGGGAAGATACAACAAAACATATCTGCAGTGCTCAGACATAGAGGCTTCAGCTTCAAAATGTATTTTTTCTTCTTCCTATTTGACTGGTAATTTATAATGTGCCTAACACAGTAAATAGCATGATGTCTCATTTGGCCTTTTACCATCTAAACCATTTCAACTATTCCGCATCCTTTCTCATGAAGCCAAGCTAAGATTACTCCGAAGGCAGCACAGACACGCAGAAGGCTGCAGATATCCATTCCAATTATATCCATGAGCTGATGCCTTTTTAGTAATTGCTATATAGGAAATAAAAAAAAAGCAAAAGAAAAGCTAATCCTGCGACAATGAACAACGATAGCTTGAAATAATTTTCTACTGCAAAAAAAAAAAAAAAAAAAGGGGGCAATTGGTGAATATAAATGTGTTCGATCGCAAGATGTTAAAGCATAAATTTATCATATGACATTCCACGGAAATTCTTGTAAGAGAAACAAAGAGATATGGGCCAGCTGCTTGCTATTCCTTCAGCTAGAGCAGACAGGACAGGGCCTGATGTGTAATAGTCTGCATGGTAGAAGGTCCACAAACAGATTCTGTAACAATATATTAGGTCAGATACAATGGGATTAGTTTACTATTCTAGAATTCTGCATCATAATATACAATATAAAGAAACCCTAATGGTCATGATGACTATGATACAGTATACATTATACAATGTAACAATTTTCTTTAGTGTACGAACATTTCTAAATTGATTTTTATTCTATTGGTAATAGGATTGGTATAATAATTTTCCAGGATATCAGATTATACTTATTCCTATTAATACAATAAATAATTCTATCCTGTAGATAGTAATACATAATACAATCTTCTTTCTTGAAGTTTGTTTATGACTTTTGTAAAATTTTGTCTCCCATTTTTATTCATTTTCCATATTATTAAACCGTCTAACTAATCTGTTTATCTTACTATAAATTGCATACTGTGTGAGTGATAATCCCACATTATCTGCTGCATACTATTCACTGCTGGATTGTGATCTATCATGTATGAGCTTTTATGTATGTCTGAGAAAACTCACATCAATAATATTCATAGGAATGATCTTTAGGATTTCAATGTTTAGAAAAAAAAAAAACTTTCATCATGTGATCTTGCCAAGATAAAAAGCTGCATCCAGGCCATCTGTAGGTTTCATCATAAGTACGGGTACACTGGAAATGAACGGCTCCCAAAGAACTAATTTTATATGCATTAGACATATTAATAATACATTGCAGCAAATAAATGTCTGAAGCACACAAAATAAAGCTGTACATCCCTGAACACTGGGTTTACATGACTCATTTTTATGATTTTTAGTTGCTTTCTTACTCTATACTATAGCAATAACCTTTTTTTTTTTGCAATATTAAATGCAATAATATCTTTTGTATTCATATAAATGGTAATAATTTCATTTGTGTCCATGTAATAATAAAGTATAGGTCACTGCTTAGGGAGAGATAACAAGCAAATATGTACGTAAATATCTAAATAAAGTAACGTGTTAGAACTTGATACATTGCATAAAATATTAAGATATCTATGAACTATTAACCTAAAACCATATATTTATATGTGACTAAATTTGTGGCTCATATTTTCAGAATGTAGGCCTCAATTGATTATATTCTATACTTCATGCTGAAATGTATTGTATAGATGGTAGCTCAGCCGACGTCACATAAAGATATAAATATAGACAAACCAAAAATGTAAAACAAAATCATCTTTAGTGATGTATTATCCCTGTAGTTGTAGATGTGATATCACATAGCAATTTGTAGTAAAACTGCACGTCATCTCACCCTATGCACAAGGGAGAGCTGTTTACAGAACTTTATACAGATATTACTTCCGTAAGAGGGCAACATGGTGGCTCAGTGGTTAGCACTGCAGTCTTGCAGTGCTGGAATCCTGGGTTCAAATCCTGCTGGGCATAACATCTGCAAGGAGTTTGTATGTTCTCTCTGTGTTTGCATGGATTTCCTCCCATTCTACAAAGACATACTGATAGGAGGGGGAAAAATGTACATTGTGATCCCTATATGGGGCTGACAATCTACATTTAAAAATATATATATATTACTTCTGTAAAACAGAATCTGATAGCACATGGCAGAAAAACAACATAAAAAATACATTGTTTGCCTCTTTATTAAATCAGATTCAGTAGGGTCCCATAAAATGGTATGAGCAGGGTGTTACAGCTCCATGCATCAAATCATCCATGTAGTAAAGACACGGACCCCCAACTCATGGTGAGGTATCCGGTTGATATAGCATTGCCTGAGCTGGATACAAATGTACCAGAGGATCCACATGTGGGCAAAGACTCTAACACAATAATTGTCCAGCATTGTCCTCCATGTTTGATGGGTACTTCAGTTTACATCCTACACATGCATGCTCAGTTCTGTCAACATACTCTATCAAGAGCAAGCCTGGTGACCCCTGAAATCGTCAGGTTTGGATAACTTATCTCTTGTGTTTGTTACCCAATTACTTCAGTGTTATTTTTATATTCATCTCGCCTTCAAAAACATATGATTAATATATAAAAATTATGACTGGAAAACTGGCAATGTGTTCGTGTGTAATGTTATACGTGTCAGAAAATGGATGATGTATGTAAGTAAGAGGCAGCGTACGGGAACTGAGGACCTATCACTTAAAATAAATGCTCCCTAAAGAACGATAGATGAACATTCAGCATAGGCCGTGGATTCTGTTCAAATAATCTGCAAAATATATCAGGAACAAGTCAATGTCTCTAGAGATATTAGTAAATTTATAATCTGTTAAAAAAAGGACAGCAAAGCAGAAATTATGAAGAGGGTGTAAGATTATATCCATATGCTGCTAATTCTCACATGTAAAGACTTTCTGGGCACATTACTTGGTGACTGGGAGCGGGAAATGGGCCCGCGTGTGGATTCATAGAAATTATACAAATAAAAATAAAATGAGGAAGCAAAAAGTTGCAAAATTTCCCATGAATAATACTAATTCTAATACTATGCCCTGCTGGACCATTATATCCACGTACTGGTTATTTATTTTCCTATTTATTATTTTCTGTTTTTATTTGACTATTTCTTTACAATAATATAGACAATAGTTCATGTATTTATAGGCTATATGGACTGATGCAGTTTTTCTATCCGGGTACCTCACATGCAGATCTGTGGCATGAAGAGTCTGCTACATGAGAACTCCTGAGTCCTAGCTTTCTAGGTTATGTTGTTTATGGGATTGTGAAGATGCTTCCTATATTGATCTTCTTGCCAAGATATGTTACTTAGCTGAATTTAGGTGCAGCTTTAGGACAATGATAATGTGCAGGAAGCATCTGCCCCAGCATACGGCTCACAGCTATACGTCTGAAGCACTATAAACCGATTCTCTTGTAATATAAAGTTTTGCTGCTTTTGTGCCTTATCAGCAAAAAACCTTAAAGGGATATTAAACCCGGAAATAAAAGAAAAACAGCTTACCTGTACAGAGAGGGACCAGAAAGTGGGGACCAGCGAGGCACCTGGGAAGCAGATGGTTACTCACTTTCTCTAACCTTTCTGACCTGTATTTTTATAATGGGGCTTAGCAGAGCTAATCTCTATCATGAGGGTGTTGGAGGCTTCTGCTGTAGCAAGCTAACCCAGAATTAGAATCACCATATCCTACATCTACAAAAGATCCTAGACAAATTTGTCCTGGAGGAAAAGGGACAAATTAGAGATGCTGAAGAATATATATTTTGTAATGGAACAGATAGATATTGTTGAAGATTAGATGAAGATTTGATATCTTGACAAGCAAACAATTATTGCTACATCAGAGCCGAGGGTGCGCTTGAACCCTTGTGCAGCCTCGGCTCTGCTACATCAGAGCCGAGGGTGCGCTTGAACCCTTGTGCACCCTCGGCTCTTCTACATCAGAGCCGAGGGTGCGCTTTAACCCTTGTGCACCCTCGGCTCTGCTACATCAGAGCCGAGGGTGCGCTTGAACCCTTGTGCAGCCTCGGCTCTGCTACATCAGAGCCGAGGGTGCGCTTGAACCCTTGTGCAGCCTCGGCTCTGCTACATCAGAGCCGAGGGTGCGCTTGAACCCTTGTGCAGCCTCGGCTCTGCTACATCAGAGCCGAGGGTGTGCTTGAACCCTTGTGCACCCTCGGCTCTTCTACATCAGAGCCGAGGGTGCGCTTGAACCCTTGTGCACCCTCGGCTCTGCTACATCAGAGCCGAGGGTGCGCTTGAACCCTTGTGCAGCCTCGGCTCTGCTACATCAGAGCCGAGGGTGCGCTTGAACCCTTGTGCACCCTCGGCTCTTCTACATCAGAGCCGAGGGTGCGCTTTAACCCTTGTGCAGCCTCGGCTCTGCTACATCAGAGCCGAGGGTGCGCTTGAACCCTTGTGCACCCTCGGCTCTGCTACATCAGAGCTGAGGGTGCGCTTGAACCCTTGTGCAGCCTCGGCTCTGCTACATCAGAGCCGAGGGTGCGCTTGAACCCTTGTGCAGCCTCGGCTCTGCTACATCAGAGCCGAGGGTGCGCTTGAACCCTTGTGCAGCCTCGGCTCTGCTACATCAGAGCCGAGGGTGCGCTTGAACCCTTGTGCACAATCTGCTTCATCAAGCTAATAGAATGCATTGGCCAGCGCTGATTGAAGCAGAGCTGAATCTGTGTGCTTAGCTCAACTACTCCACCGGTGTAGTTGAGCTAAACACACACATTCAGCACTGCTTCATCACGCCAATAGAATTGATTGGCCAGAGTACGGAATTCGGCCAATCAGCGCTGGCTCTGCTGGAGGAGGCGGAGTCTAAGGTCGGACCTGAATGGAGACTGGTGTGGAGCGATCTTAGACTCCGCCTCCTCCAGCAGAGCCAGTGCTGATTGGTCGAGTTCCGTACTCTGGCCAATCAGCACTGGCCAATGCATTTCTATGGGGAAAAGTTAGCTAGCGAAAATCGCAAACTGACAGGGATTTCCATGAAATAAAGTGACTTTTATGCCCCCAGACATGCTTCCCCTGCTGTCCCAGTGTCATTCCAGGGTGTTGGTATCATTTCCTGGGGTGTCATAGTGGACTTGGTGACCCTCCAGACACGAATTTGGGTTTCCCCCTTAACGAGTATATGTTCCCCATAGACTATAATGGGGTTCGAAACCCATTCGAACACTTGAACAGTGAGCGGCTGTTCGAATCGAATTTCGAACCTCGAACATTTTAGTGTTCGCTCATCTCTAGTAAAGTAATATCACATCATTCCATCTGTTTATGAGCAAAATACTTTCACAAACACAGATTCTGGCTATATCTAGCAGTAGAAGATCTGAGATAACACTGTGTGCTGTTCAGGTTTTATTCCCAGTAGTCTATTCCACTATTGCTTTATCTTCTATTAGGCACAGCCAGCCATGTTAGTTACCTGCGTAACAACACAACATCAAACCTGGAGAATGAAATCTATGACGATCTACCCATTAGATTATATGTTTAAGATAAGCATGACACATAAAAATGTCATATCAATTGATATGTGTTGGTTGTTAATAGGAATTGCAGCCCTGACTACATATATACGTGCGCACACACACACACACACACTTATAAAATGATGTCATATTGCTGGGATAAGGCATCACTTTATGATCGGGTTGTCTGACCTGTGGGACTCCCCATCAATCCTGAGACTGAAGAGGCCGCAGCGCTGGTTTAGCGCTGTCATATGCCTTCACTGTTATAATTGTTTGGCACAGCCCCAGCCAGAGAATGGTAGCAAAGCTTCATTCCAGTGAAATGGGCTGGCCGCAGTTTTCTACACAGTCCAGAGGTTAGGAGCACTGCTGTGTAAAGAAAATCTTACAAAGTGATGTAGCCCCAAGTCAGTGCGGATTCCAGAGGTGGCATTTGCCATCACTTTATATGAGGGAATGTTTCTCTGATAACATAGTAAAGGTTGGTTACAATATCGCAACCATTTTATATTGTTCTATTGCCTCTTGCATAAAAAATGAATGGCACGCATGCGCAGTCGGCACTGCCATTGGGCAGAGCCAACTGTGCAGGCCTGCAGCCATTTTTCTGTGGCCGCTTACACGAGCATACTGTGTAAGCGGCCACAAGTAAATGGCCGCAGGTATGTACAATCGGCTCTGCCATTGGACGAACACGTAGTGTAGAGGGCGTTGCAAAGGAAGAAGAGGCTGTCGCTGGAGAGTTCTCTCGCAGCATTGGGGATGCCCATAAGTGTTGTATGAGCGCTGGGGACCACCCCCAGTGCTGTGAGAAAACTCATTTGAATACTGATGAAAACCGGGATATCTACAGAACGGCGGCGCAGAGAAGACATCTAAAGGTAGGAGAAGAATAGCCTTTCTTAAGGCTAGTCCTACGTGTTAGGGAGAAAAAATTCAGTTTTAATAATTGAATCCTTTTAAAACTGACATAGTCAACCTGCCTATGTGTTTCATCTCTTAGATTCATCAGGGGACCATAGAGAGGTGTACTGAATAACAAATATTGTCACTTAGTATTAAAGCATTTTGGACTGTGCAGTTATTTGTGGGCCAACAGCATAGCGGTATGCTAAAACTCACTGAATCTGTATCTTATTTTTCATATATTGGGGGAAATAATTATTGTTATAACTTATCATAGTCACTTGTGGCCAGTGCTACCAATAATCTAGCCCCAGACAACCCATTTAGACTCCTTGGATGCTAGTTGAGGAGACAAGAGGAGTTAGGCAACCAGTGGATAACAACATGTGGACTAAACACAACTACTAAAAACTAACTAAATATTATTTATCCCTTGTTTGTAATTTTAGGAAAGTTATTGATTTGTGTGACTGATTATGTTTTATTAAAATGGTTGTGTCACTAAAGACCCTGAGCCTCAGGAGAATGGAGGATGGAAAGCTTCACTTACATGACCAGCATGCCATTCACTTCACTGCAGTCCTGGCAGTCCTATAGAAGTGAATGGAGTCTCAAAAGCTTAGTACATAGACTTCCCAGTTCTCTTGGCCGCCAAAGATAGGATAGGATAATGAAAAGGTTAATACTAGCACCCCCATGGACTAGGGTAGAAAATTGTTCAATGCCGCCATTTTCGGTGGTCTAGTGCAGAGGTTCCCAAACCTGAAGGCTGACTGATTTTTGGGTGAGAATTTTGTTTGGGATCCTTTTCTACCACAGTTAGCCACATTCAAAAAAAAATAAAACTAGTTTGGCAGAGGCTCTGTTACTAAGGAACACTGCCTGGACTACATTTACCAAGAAATGACTAGCAAAACTCTGCTTCCTGTTACTTTCCTGCATTGACCAATTATATTTGATGTGTGAATGAACATCAGCTGTGTTCTTTCTATATTCAGACAGTAAAACGCTCTGTACAAGCACTGTGATAGACATACATGTTCATTTGTAGTTATTATAAAAGTAACCACACATGGCTTTTCAGAATTGTGTGTAGCACCTTTGTCACCAGATGTCCCATTTGCAGGCTCTATCTCTAGTTGTACGTTTCAGAGTGGGCAGAGACAGGCTGATATGATGCCTCACATAGACAGCACAGAAAGAGAATAGGCAGACCCCCTGAGCTGTAGTCTAACTCAGTATTAGACAACATCATACTGTAGTAACCAAGCGCAGATTTCTATTGGAGGCATGTAACGTGACTCTCAGTAGTCCATCTTTCAAGCCAGATTTTAGTGAACTGAAGCTGAATGATCAATTCAGGAGGAACAGAGGAGAAAATGAGCCTAGTAAATAGACATACAGTATTTTGTCTGATAATGTATTTTAAAATTCTGTTTATATTTGCTTGCATTATTAATTATTGAAAAAGGTTTTTTTTATAATGTTGATGTCCTCCCAGTATGAATTACTGACCAGGGAAGTCAATCCTAGTTCCTATAAAACTGAGCTCTTTTTTCTCCATATTCGATGATACATTGTGTGGGAATGTGCTTTATATGTTACAAGGAAATGCAGTTGCAATATAATGAGCAGCAGTATTCACCAGGAACAGTCCATGAAGGTGTTTTTTTATGTTAGTACAAATCAGACAGAAAGTAATATGAGGGATTCAAACTGAATTAGGCAGTGGGATTTTTTACCCCTAGACAGTTTTGTTTAAATTATTTTATATTCTACAAAATTCACATGGAAGAAAAAGTAATGCAGTTTGTTTGTACTTGGGAAACATCAATGAGAAGGGTAAAAATTGATATTCAGTGTGTAAACTCCATTATGCGCATTGCAAGAGATAGACTCCTGGTATTAATAACACAGCATGAACCTTCCAAAGGAAACAAAGTCTTCCATATTCACGGCCTCCACAGAACCTAAGAATGAAAGGACTGAATCTAGAGCTTAATACTGTGTGTGTGTGTATATAGGACCCCCTCCAGTTTGCCTACCGGCCAGGCATTGGGGTAGATGACGCCATCATCCACCTTCTTCACAGAGCTCTCTCTCACCTGGAGAAACCCGGGAACACTGTGAGAATAATGTTCTTTGATTTCTCCAGTGCGTTCAACACCATTCAGCCAGGGCTACTGAGGGAGAAGCTGAACCTTGATGGTGTGGACCATCACCTGTCCAACTGGATCCTAGACTACCTGACAAACCGCCCTCAGTATGTGAGAGCCCAGGACTGTGTGTCTGACACTGTGATCTGTAGTACGGGGGCACCTCAAGGTACAGTTCTTGCCCCATTCCTCTTCACACTGTACACTGCTGACTTCAGGCACAACTCATCCAGCTGTTACTTACAGAAGTACTCCGATGACTCTGCTATAGTCGGCCTTATCACTGATGGCGATGATAGGGAATACAGAGACTTAAACCGGGATTTTGTTGAATGGTGCCAGCAGAACCAGCTCAGGATTAATGCTGGGAAGACCAAGGAGATGGTGGTGGACTTTAGTAAACGGAGAGGTGCTCCGACCCCGGTGGAGATCCAAGGAACATGTATTGAGATAGTCAGGACCTATAAGTACCTGGGCGTGCTCCTCAATAATAAACTAGACTGGGCTGATCACCTGGAGGCGCTGCACAGAAAGGGCCACAGCAGACTCTACCTGCTCAGGAGGCTGAGGGCCTTCGGAGTCCAGGGGACACTTCTTAGGGCCTTCTTCAACTCTGTGGTTGCCTCAGCCATCTTTTTCGGTGTGGCCTGCTGGGGAAGCAGTATATCAACCAGGGACAGAAATAGACTTGACAGGCTGATCAGGAGGGCCAGCTCTGTCCTGGGGAGCCCCCTGGACCCAGTACAGGTGGTGGGTGACAGAAGGATACTGTCCGTGGTGACCTCCATGCGGGAGAACAAATCCCACCCCATGTATGGGACCCTGATGGGACTTGGCAGCACTGTAAGCGACCGTCTGCTTCACCCCAAGTGTGAGAAGGAGCGCTATCGCAGGTCCTTCCTTCCAACCGCGACCAGGCTGTATAATCTACATCAGACCAAACGAAGAGCTCTCCGCACAGAGAACTAATGATTATGAGGATGACCATGAGGTCTTCCTCTTTCTCTTCTGTTTTTCCTTAGCTGCCATGGACTCCTAGTATATCTTCTCTTCTCAGCTTATCTGTGTCTACGTCTGTAACATATTACTCTGTATTATCCTGTATCTGTATTACTATGCTGCTGTAACACGCTGAAATTTCCCCAAGGTGGGACTATTAAAGGATTATCTTATTATATATATATATATATATATATATATATATATATATATATATATATATGTCTGCACCTGATGAAACTGATTTACATATTGGAGTTTTGCATTCTATACAAACACAAGGATGGACACTCAAATGCAGGAAAAGTGAAGCGAATGAAGCAACCCTCAAGTAGATATAAAGAGTAAAAAATAATTGTATAACACCTAGTCAAGTCAATTTTCAGAGTTCCCTTGCCTTTTATCTTGTGATATATATGTTACTGTTACTTTGATAAATGTGTTAGAGTGCATAATAACCGGGTATTATACATAATAACCAATAAAAGTGGTTAATGTAATAATATGCATTCAATTTATTATTTTAACTGGTTATTTTACATACAACCCAAATCCTCTTGGCTGAAGTGATAAATTACAATAATTAGGAAGTACGGAATTGCCATCAGAGCTTGTGAAATAAAAAGGATAATGATTTATTCAATGAAAAACTGTTTTATTCTCACCATTTGTAAACAAACAACCTTGTACTTGTAACAACATGGCAAACTGTCATGGCATGTGAAATTACACAGTAACCCAGGCTTCTTACAGCTACATTTTCCTAAAAGACATTTTCCCATGCAGTTACATCTTTTGAAAACTTGACCACCTGACTGAAGATTTCCTGGCACACTCACAAAGAGTCACAATTACATCTGTAACTTCTTCTTGTGAAATGAAATTCTCCTCACAAATGGCAAACTGAATCCTAGAATACTTTTGAGCCAATCATCCTTTCTTAGTGCCAATCTCATACATCTTGCCATCAGCATCCACCTGCAGAATGGCCCCAAGAATGTTCCTGGAGTCACTTCTACCCCTGTCCACATCAGGAACAGACAGGTTCAAATCTGCAGAAGTGTGACATTTATCACACTAACCGGAGGGTGCTGGATATTATTCATAATAACACATTAGTGTGATTAATTCTATAAAATCTACAATATTTATCACATTAACCACCTTTACTGGTTATTATGAATAATACTCAGATATTAGGTATATACACTGTAGATAGAATAGATGGAGTAAAAGTCTGCTTTCTGATCAAGAGGGCAGGATAACTATTAAATGCTGCCATATTCTTTTCTATTATAACTGTACAATACTGAAACATTTGCTCTACAATCTTTTTTAACATGTTCGTATTTCAGATTTTAATTCCTTCCCGCTGGAGGAATTTTTTGATTTTTGTTTTTCGTTTTTGACTCCCCCCCCCCCCTTCCAAACCCCATAACTCTTTTATTTTTCCGCACTCTGAACCATTTAATGGCTTAAAGGGAGTCTATCATTGGGGAGGTTTTGTTTTGTTTGTTTGTTTGTTTTTTAAAAAAGCAAACGTTGGAATAGCCTTTACAAAAATGAAGCAGAATGCATATACTACACATGCGCTGTTCACTCCTGTAGGACTATAATAAGGATGGCTGGCGGAGCATGCACTGTACGTGGCACATGCTTTGGATCCCACTGAAGACAGAGGCGGCTGCTAGGCAGTGAAGAGGATGAACTAATCTGCATAAAGTAACGGCGGAATGGCCCAGGAGGCGGTATCGATGGTAGGACGTTGTGGTTGTCCCTGAGCTTTATTTACATATTGAAAAAAAAAACAATATATTTCAAAAACGGCTGCGAGGAGGAGAGAAAGAGAGGTAGGACTAGAAGAGGCTATTCCAACATGTGTTTAATTAAAAAAATGAATAGACTCCCTTTAATGTTTCTTCATGATGCCGCCATTAATTATTCTGTACAATGTACTGGGAAGCTGATAAAAAAATTCAGAATGGGGTGGATATGAAGAAAAACTGCATTTGGGCGACTTTCTTACGAGCTTCGTTTTTATGGCGTTCAATGTGCAGACAAAATGACATGTCACCTGTATTCTATGTTTTGGTACGGTTCCGGGGATACCAAATTTATATGGTTTTAGTTACAGTTTAACCCCTTAACAAAACTTTGTAAAAAAAAAAAAAAAAAGGGGAATTTCTATTGCAAGTTACAGAGAGCAACCTGCAATAGAAATATACTAAAGACAAGCCTGGGATCCTTCACAAGGCTCCTGGCTGTCATAGTAACGGACGCTGGCCCTGGAGCTTGCTCCGGGGGCTGGTGAACCACGGCAAATTGGCGGCAACTGTGTGCCACTGGTAAAATGGTGCCTCAGTCAGTTTTGACTGAGGTGCCAGATGGGTACCAGTGCGGCACCAGTCGTGGGCATTAGCGTCAGGTCTCTGCTGTATAAAACTCCTGAGCGGCCACCATGTTTATACACCCAACATCCAACTGTTACGGCAGATGTCATAAAGGGGTTGAAAGAGAACCTTTCAGAAATCCTGAATTTCTGTCTATTTTGGTAAATGTGTGTTCACTATAAATAGCAGCTATAGAGCTTACTCTATGTAGCCTGCAATAGAACATTGTAATGTAATACATTAATGATCAGATTCCCTGTGGGGGGTTCAAGACCCCTAGGGGGATCTAATAAATGCAAAAGAAAAAAAAAGTAAAAAAGTAAAAAATAAAAAAATAAAAAATGTATACTAAAAGTTCAAATCACCCCCATTCCCTAGGACACATTTAAAAGTACTTAAATACTGTGAAACACATACATATTAGGTATCCCTGTGTCCAAAACCGCCCAGTCTACAAATCTGTAAAAATATTTTTCCCATATGGTAAACACCATAGCGGGGAAAATAAATCAAAAGTGCCAAACCGCCATTTTTTTTACAGTTTTGCCTCTGATCAAAATTTTAATAAAAAGTGATCAAAGCAAAAGCAATTCCCCAAAATGGTATAAATAAAAAGTACACCTGGTCCTGCAAAAAAAGATGCCCTATGGAAGTACATGGAAGTATGAAAAAGTTACGGTGTCAGAATATGGCAACTTTTAGAAAAAAAAAAATTGGCACAATTTTGGATTTTTGTTAAGGGGTTAAAATGTAAATAAAACCAAATAAATTTAGTATCCCCACAATTGTACCGAAACATAGAATACAGGTGACATGCCATTTTGGCTGCAGAGTGAACTCCGTAAAAACGAAGCCCATAAGAAAGTCGCACAAATGCACTTTTTCTTCAAATCCACCCCATTCTAAATGTTTTTCCAGTCTCCCAGTACATCGTACAGAATAATTAATGGTAACACCATAAAGAACAATTTGCCCTGCAAACATTAAGACCTCATATGGCTCTGAGAGCGGAAAAATAAAAAAGTTATGGGGTTCAGAAAGGGGAGTCAAAAATGAAAAATGCCTGCGGTGGGAAGGGGTTAATCGTGTTAAGTAACCAGAGTACCCTGAGGAAAGCCATACAGACACAGATAAAACATATGAACTATCTGATGTCTTTGATCAGAATCAAACCTGGGACCCCCGCTCAAAACTGCAGGGATATGCTGATAACTACTGAGGGCTCAGTATTGCAGTGCATTATATGAGTGATCCCAAGTGGGAGTAAAATAACAAGTAAAAACAAATTTTTCAAAAAAGTTTAAAAATATCAAAAAAGAAAAAACACCAAATGTTCATCATTTATGTATGTGGGGTAAGTGTCACAACTTGCACTAGCAAAATGGATGTCCCCATTCAAGACTCTAATCTTGGTACTGACAATGCGGCTGGTGCAAATAACTCAAGTAAAGAAATTCCCCCCCTCCCATAGATGGCCGGGATATCCAAATGGAGCGCGGATGACCAATCCTAAAAGTCACTGTAGATGTGTGCAGGTTTCTACCTGCTGCTGTATTTTGAAATGTGGCTTAAAATTATTCACAATGCTTATCTGACCCCCCTCGAGGTTATAAGATGGGACTATACCCGACAGCTGATGTGGACATTTGGAGGCAAATTTGTACAACTGTCTGTGGTCTTGTCTGCAGAAACAGCAGTTTTGACATGGAGTCGAGAATTTTGTGACCACTGATTTAGTTCTTTCCTTGTCTCACTACCTGGGCGCTTTTGGGACTAATAAATAAGGACATACACAAGGTTGAAAACTATGATATTGGTCTGTTAAATTTGGTAGCGACAGTGAGCAGAAAGGCGATGTTACAAATGTGAAACAAACCCCAAGAGCCCTCGCTTCATTTATTTTTGAAGAAAATGGCTTTCATAATGAAAATGGGTCAGATAGAGGCAGCACATCAGAAGGAGTGGAAAGTTCATCAATTTTTCCACCTGTGGGAGGATTATATTTCCAAACTGACAAAGCATGTTAAAGGCAAGTTGTGGACAAGTTTTCAACACACTACCTGATATCAAGAGTAGATACTGGCAGGGGACCCCACACTATGACAATGGGAGACGTATTCCACAGCCTATAGGGGATAGGTGGAAACTCCTAATGTATAGTGCTCGTGCATCCAACACTTGGCGGCAGACCCGGTGGGTGTTATGGGCATTGTGATAGGTGGGAGAGGTGGCAAGCTTGTGTTTTGCTTTGTTTACTTGTATGTCTTCATTTTTCACAGTTTTTGTCCAAATATTTTCATTACTTAACTATGCAACATGCTGACCGCTATACTGCATGGCCTACTTTAGTTTATCTTGGTCATCTAAGTTACATGTTCTAGTTATTCCTTGTAGCTGGCACCTGACTGATCTCTGTTGCAACACTATATGTGAACTCTTTTTGGGACTCGCCGTTAGACCACTTTGAGAATATAGATGCAATTTTTTAGAACTTGTGACTTTGCCCTCATGTTTAGTTCAATAAGCTGTCTTGGCCCTGCAAAGGCTAGATTTTATGCGGTTAGAGATTGATACTGTTCATATGAAGTGTTGGAATGTCTGTTTTTGTATTTCATTTGTAAAAAGTTACTAAACACATTCAAAAAGAAAAAAACTGCATGTGCCCCAGAATGGCACTAATACAAAATACTACACGCTTTGCAGAAAAGAAAATAATTCACATAGCCATAACAAACATACCGTAGTTATGACTTAGAATATGGCAGCACAAAAAATGTTATTGTTTTTACTAAGCAAAAGTAATAAAACATGGTTCATACACCAAAATGTAAAATAACAATGTTGAAAATGGTATTTTTTTCACTGACCCTAAACAGAGTTAATGAAAGTGAAATAAGTTATATGTACCAGAAAATGGCGCTGTTTAAAAGTACAAATCATACGGTGAAAAACAACCCCTATTATAACAGAAAAGCTATGTACACCTTTATATCAGGAGGGGTGGAGGCCAAGTTGCCAGATTCTGATAGATTTGCTATGAAACCACTTTTTATGGGACAAATTTACTAATAGTGTTACTGTAAGTGGAGATTTTGTCTAGATAGTCCTTAAAGGGGTTGGCCACTTTCAGACCAATATTGACAAACAAATGTACAATAAAAAGTTGTATAATTTTCCAATATACGTTCTGTATCAATTCCTCTCAGTTTTCTAGATTTCAGCTTGCTGTTATTCATTCTGTTACTTCTAGTGGATAAACCTCTGACCATGGTCATGTGATTTACGGTCCATAGTCATGTGATGAGCACACAGGTGCACAGCTGATTACCAGGCAGCTGTCTGAATATTGTGCTGTGACTCTAACGGGCGGCACCTGTGTACTCATCACATGACCATGGACCATAAATCACGTGACCATGGACCGTAAATCACATGACCATGGACCGTAAATCACATGACCATGGTCAGTAACACAAGCTTGCCAGTAATGTAATGTAATACATTAGTGATCAGATTCCCTGGGGGGGGGGTTCAAGACCCCTAGGGGGTCTAATAAATGCAAAAAAAAAAATTTTTTGAAAGTAAAAAATAAAAAAAATATACTAAAAGTTCAAATCACCCCCAGAGTTTTATCCACTAGAAGTAACAGAATGAATGACAGCAAACCGAAATCTAGAAAACTGTGAGGAATTGATACGGAAAGTATATTGGAAAATTGTATCTCTTTTTATTGTACATTTGTTTGTCAATATTGGTCTGAAAGTGGCCAACCCCTTTAACTGTGCCAGATTTATCAAAGTGTCTGATGCTGCCATCATTATACCTACTGTATATGGAAAACGCCAGTGTTTCCTAAGGTATAATTGACATGCTTCAATTTTCAAAAACGCAATTGTTTTTGAAAACGCAGCTTTTAAATTGCAATTTTTTTTCTGCAATGTGTGGAATGTGTCAGAATACTACTGACTTTGTTGGTACTGTAAAATGGAGCATTTTCTGGCTGCGGCGTTTCCACTGCAGCAAAACCGCTGAGTTTTTGCAACATGGAGTTTCAGCCTCAGGCTCCGTTCCCACGGAGTAACACGCCGCTCATTTAGACATGTAAAAACGTGTCAGAGTGAGGCACTTCAAAACAGATCCCATTGACTTCAATGGGTGCCGGCTTACACGCGCTAGCCATTGAAATCAATGGGAGGCTTTATAACCCATTGATTTCAATGTGTAGTGCGCATAAGCTGGCACCCATTGAAATCAATGGGATCTGTTTTGAAGCGGCTCTGACACGTGTATACATGTCTAAATGAGCGTCGCGTTTCTCCGTGGGAACGGAGCCTTACACTGTATTTTGGTGTATTTTTCACGCAGTGTCACAACTTAAGCCATGACCTTCTTCTGTGAAGTGTATAGCTTGTATTGAAGGGCATAAACATGTAAGTTGCAGAAGCCAAAGCAAATTTTTCTATTCACCCAGTTAGAATTTTTTTTATTTTACCACAAAATACATATCAATTAAGTAATTAAAAAAATTGATATAAAGGTGTAATTAATGTTAAGGCCCAAAAGTGCATTATTTTTAGGGGTTAATATTTATCTACTAAATTCTATATATACTTTATTTGGGAATAGGTTAGTTTTCGGTTGTAGCACCCAAGCTGGATCATGGTTCATACATAACAAACATTAATAACTTGAGTATTTATTTCATAGCAATCTGTAAACAATGAGGTGTCATAAATTATTAACATGTTTTCATTCATATCTTCCCTGACACACCGCATGATTTGTAGAATATTCTCCTCTTGATGTCGATGGCCACTTAATAGATAGTTTGGTGCCTATTTTCTAGTTACAATCCGAGACATGTCTCTGGAAATGGCTCTACTGTATACTTGTACTGATCATTTACACTCTTCACTATCTCTTTTCTATATCTTGAATGCAATTCACACTTCTTTTTTTTTTTATTCTCTAGGTTTTTGTACATTAAAAGAAAACTGCTCTGGAGGTTGAGAAAAAAAATAATCACTTACTATGACTTTGTTCAATTCTTGTGTGGTTCCCTATATTAACTGGAGAGATGATAGTTATCGCACACTTGCTATAACGGCTGTGCTCATAACATACTCATACTGAAAAACTGTCTCCTGATTCTGGCTCAGACGTGATCACTAAGAACTGACTCTTGGTCTCCTAATTCTGGCTTGAACATGACCACTAGAAACTCATCCTTGGCTTGAAACTTTAAAACCGATTGTCTCCTGATTTTAGCTCTGACGTTTCCTCCTGAACTTACTATTGGCCTGGATATTGACTCTGCTCATTTATCCTCCTGATTCTGATTTGCATCGTGCAGTGTTTATTTTTCATATGGTTTCTGTGGTGATAACTTCACCTCAAATTCAGCACAAGTCCAACTGGCTTTGTGGCTGACGCTGGTGAAGGCTTTGGGGAGTCTGGGATCTATCAGAGCTGATAGGATATAAACAGATAATTCTACTGCGCTCTGTTATCAGCAAGATCCTGTTATTTTCTGATATATTTTCAAGGGACTCTACCATAATACTCTTTTTCTGTGTCAGGGACCTTTTTAGCTGCACCCTACCCTGTATATAGAGTGTCCCTTGATCTCCTATATTATGCTCACTTGGGCTTTTCTCAGATATGTGCTTAGTATTTTACAGCTCTGGCAGAATTACATGTAAACAAAGCAGTAGTAGTAATAATATGGGGCCGGTTTCTCTATATTGTGCATAACCCTTGTCTCAGAGAGAAATGCAAAATGTGCAGCAGCCATAATGGGGCTATTAGTAGCAGCAAATAGGAAGAAGGTAGGACACCATGAATGGAGGCTGTCCACCAACACCCTGCAGACAGGTTAACTTTTGATGAAAATTCAAGTACCTTTGAGGCTGAGGCCCCACCTTGCGGAAATGCAGCTTTTTTTGTTGCAGATTTTGTTGCAGTTTTTTGAGCCAAAGCCAGGAGTGGATTGAGCAGAAGGTATAAGTATAAGACCTTCCTATATATTTCCCATTCCTTTTGTAGCCATTCTTGACTTTGGCTCCAAAAACCGCAACAAAATCTGCGACAAAAAAAGCTGCATTTCCGCAACGTGGGGACTTAGCCTTAAATGGTACCCTGCCTCAGCGACTGATTGGCTGTGAAGGAATTTCTATTAATTTCCTGCTATGTCAAGACAATAGCAGGGAGTAGATATCAATGAGGACATAAGCATTGTCAGAATAACAGTGGTGGGGGATCAGAGAGGTGAGTAGAAGCTCTATTATGTCGTTTTACCCTTTTTCAACCTATTGTCACTCATGTATACACAGCTGAAACTTCACCTCTTTTTTGATTGAAAAGTGCAAAAGGCTAAAAGTTACTAAATCTCTCTTGATGATCTTTGGAGGCAAAAAAGTAACTAACATGATTTGAAATGTTGGAAGGAAAAATAATATATATATATATATTTTAATTATGAGCATGGCTTGTGAATGTGCAGATTGTAATTTGCTACTGAGGACTGAAGCAAACAAATAAACAGCGACAAATATGTTGACAAAGTAACATGCAATTATATCATTTGTATTTATTTCAGTAGAGTCGTCTCTTACCTTATAATATAAATTCATTAAGGACAATCATTATAAATTGAGAACATTGTAAATTGAGAAAATAATTTGAAATACTGGAATTTCATTCAGAAACCCAAAATGTCATCCTAAAAGAAGAAAGAAAAAAAAAAGATTCATTCAGGACAATCATTATAAACTGAAAAATTGTAACTTGATGGAAAACTACAATTTTATTCAGAAGTCCCCAAAGTAAAGATGAAATAAAATGAAGCATACAACTGATAAAGAAAAAAGCAAGTCCTTAAATATGAAAGTCAGGATGTGTTACTGGAAGCTTTATATCCATTTCTATATTGAAGACAAGAATTTCTTCTACAGTGAACCAGGAAGAAAATGGAACTGCCCTCATCTGGTGGCCAAAGGAATCGCTCGTCCTGACACAGTAGGGATGGGCTACTAAACCACAGATCAGTGCCCTCCAGTTATACAGGTAATACCCGCGCTGAGGGATTCTCCAGTCAATCACATGTGATGCAGTGGCCCTATATGCTGAATGTGATTTTAGTTATAATGTCTCAAGAAAGATCATTTTATGTTGCCAATATTATATTTCATTGAAAAATGTTTATTGAACATCAGTGGGAGAGATTTATCAATGGTGTTGTAGAATACATGAATTTGCAAGTTGGGAACTAGAACTAGTTCTGGGAATTAGGACTTGGTTTAGGATGATGATCTAGTCCAATTCCCATCTGTTTTGTTTTTCTCAGATGACAACTAGACTATTTGTAATTGGCTCTTTTTTACTCTGTTGTTTTTTACTGTGTTATTAGGTCAATGTATATTGGTGGGTAAAGTGTCAAGCTGGGTGTCTTGTCATCTGAAGGACAACAATTGCATAGGTCTAGAAGGTTCTGTTCTGTCACTTCCAAGGGCCATTGCTGAAGAAACCCTGTGTAATATTTGTATGTACAAGTGTATTGGAGGTGAAAGGTTTTGTAGTGCGTGTTGTAGACATGTTCAATAGGACTAAGGCACTGAAAAAGTCAGGTTGGGAAGGTGCCTGAGTATTGTACATCTACTAAGTCTACTATGTAGAGTCTCCAGGGTGGTGCAGGTGGTCTAAGGGCTAGTTCACACAGGGCACGGATAGGCGTATTTTGGTCCTGATTTTGATGCGGGAAGCCATGTCAGGATAGGGCCAAAATGCGCCTGCCATGACTGTTGCGGCTCCGACAGTCACAGCTTCCCGCTCCGGAGTAGGCCCAAATGAATGGGCCCAGTCCGGAGGATGCTGCCACGAGGCGGACAACGGGGCTGAATCAGCCACAGAAATCGCCTGAAGAAGGGGCAGCTTGCTTCTTTTTTCTGTGAGCTATTGTGAGGGCGTGGATTCTGACGTGGATTCAGCGCCAAAATCCGCCCCCTCTTGCCCTTTGTGAACGAGCCCTAAAGGAAAGGCTGAGAGACTCCTATTGGTATTGTGTGGCAGATCAATATTAGATCAGAGCCCCACTTCCGCTAAGGAAACGCAGGATCTATTCGCAGCATTGTGATAGTCCTATCACAATGGACTTGCCCTTCATGAACCACTGTTCACTCTGAGTTAAAAATATTACATGCAGCAATCAGGTATTTCTGTAATTGGGAATATTAATCTCTTTTTCCTTTATAAATTGCTTAGCTTAGGCCACATTTACCTCTGCATTGTAACCTTCAGGGTGGAGTCTGTCTACATTCATAGATGAGCGCCTGACTTTTTCATGTGGAGAAGTCATGGAGAAAACAACAGCTACCCAATGGACCCCATTGTAGCCAATAGGAGCCCTTGGATCAGTTGTCGTCCATCATTAGATGGATCCATCTTTCTTTGATTAAACAAAGCAGATGTGAACCAACCCTTAGAGTGAAGATTGCAACCTATCCTAAACAGTCCTATCACTACAGCCTTTCTTCCCTCTAAACTGTGTGCCTGGAATTAAAAGAGATAAATATTCCAAATTCTACAACAGTTTTAGATGTTATTGTCCTTGTTAATCCCCATTATTATTGTAGTTTAGCTGTTTAGCTGTCCAGAGTGCACAACCTTACAGGAACAAAGACTACAACATATTTCTAGACAATTTACAAAACTCAAACTAGGCCTAAAAAACACAAACATCACACATTTTGCAAATGCATTTTCAGGGACAATATGAGACAAATTCTATCACAATTTGCTTAGTAAATCTCTTAGTAAATCCAATAACTTTTGTCCCACTTCAGTGTTTCCATATATTATCTTACCTGTTACTTATTAGAAATCTAGATAAACCTCCAAATTCATGAATTTCCAGTTGAGTTTAGCTTTTGCTGTCTCCAACACCTCTATACATGCTCAGGGAGATTTATGAACATGTTGTGCACCAAATGTATGATGTTTTGTAGAATGGGCGTGGTTTGTAGAAAGGAGGTGTGGCCTAATTTTTTTACATTCTGGTGCAAACAATATGCAAAAATTCTGGCACACTTTTCTAGTGTAAACTAGGTCAACTAATAGGAGCTGTAAGTTAAACTAGACAGTCTAAGAATAAAACCTATTTATTAAACACCATTGAACTCTTTGATAAATCTGTCTTCTCTAAGTGTGCACTGTCTAATTTTTAGACAGTAATGATAAATCTGCCGCACTGTACATAGTGCATATATAATACAGCATGTAAAAAAGTGTTTTTGTTTTTTCCCCCATTGAAATCAGAAGAAAATGATACCAGGACTGGGGCTAAGCCATGTTTCAGATACAAATCTGGCTCTTTAATGAAATAAATCCTATATGGCCAGAACACAACATCAATGTAGAGTGTGAGCGAGCTCTTCATGGTCTTGTCTCCATGAGCAGAATTGCTGATGACCTTGAGACTACTGGATCTATAGGTCACATGATATAGTAAATCCCACTTGATGGCACTGCTGTTGTAACCTCTCACCTACCCTGCCTCTGCTCCCGATGCCTGCTACTCCTTGATTTACCTCCATTTACCTCTCTGTGGCTCCATACTGTCTCTGTTTGTACGAGATCGTCTACTGCTGTAACATCGGCCATCAGCATTATATTTAGGCCATAGATCTCGTGAATGAAGCTGTGTGCACAATAAATTCTCTGACTGACAAACAAGGATGACCTCTTAGATCATTTAGATGAGCCTTTAACCATCACTTTATGGAAATGACACTGAACACCCTGACTATGGTGGGAGGCCTGCTACTATTGTTTATAATGAGACAGTTCAGGAAGCTTTGGGAGATTGCAGAAAATCTTGGCTTCGTTTTATATGTGTTTTTGCAATAACATTTGATAAAAACAATCCTACAAGATAATTAAATCTCATTAAGATTCTCCCCATCTCTGTAATGTTTGGCTGCATTCCACAGAAGACTTCGTAATCTATTCTGATCATCGTTAAAAAAAAATAAATCTCTATTACCTTCAATATTAATATGCCCATGTATAGCATTCATAGAAATTCTTTATTGCACATTTGTACATTAATCATTGTCATACAGAGCATTCATCTTCAAGCCTACGGTTTACTTACTGTATGGAGTCTGCAATATTATTAGTGGCAATAATACAGCGGTAGCTCTTAAAGGCGATGTATTAAACCCAGACACTGAAGCATTGTTCTTATTGTAGACCTTTGTAGTATATTTTCTGTATATGATTAAGGGATAGCTAACTTACTGAGCTGCTGTTGAAAGAGTTTTTCTAAATTTTCCTGCTGCAGGCTTTTCTTAATGACTATGGTGTCATGTCCACCAGTCACATGGTTCCTGCGCAGGTTATACACATGGGACTTAGCTCCATTGAATAACACTACACCCTGTACTGTATATATGCCAGCACCTATATCATGAGGAATGTTATTCAATGGGCATCACTGATGGGCAAGGCATGTGCCCTTTCATCTGTGGTCTTGCTGGGACTGGAGTACTGTATAAGCAGGAGAGCCAGATGTACCATGTAAAGGAGCAGAACTATTCGGTGGGGAATATTGGTGCTGATGGGCTTGCAAAAATATCGAAAATTAATCCATTAATCTTTGGTCGGCTGTTAAATAAACCAAAGCACAGTGTGTCTGTGCAAGTTAGCTGGTGATCTTCCAAGAGCGGCCAACCAGCAGTCACAAATATTCAACCTGGTCAATCTTTTTTTTTTGGCAGACTAAAGTCTGTAATTTATTTGCATTGATATAGCCAATCGCTGGCTGAAATGACTGAAATCTGCGAAACCTAATGTGTATGGCTAGCTTTAGTTTGCAGCATAAGTGGCCAACTCCCTTATAGAGGACCAGTCACCATCTCCACCAACTCCAGTGCTTTCTGTCCTTTAATAGGTGCTGATCCACTGATTCTACAGTTGGAATTTTTTTCACTTACCCCCGCCATTCCCAAGCAATAAGTGCAGTCAGTGTTGGTGTCTGATTTGTTATTGAGTGGCCAATAGAATAGAAAAAAGCAAAAACAACACTGCGCCGTACCTAGCGCATTATCCCTTTTATCGATAATTCAACCAATACTAGGGTGAAAGAAAATCACCTTGTGATAGATATTATTATTCCAAACATATATCACCTCCAAAAGGGGGGGGGGCCTTTAAAGCAGCGAGGATCACTGTAATAGTTCAATCCAAATAAGACCAATCATCCAGATTATGCATACAAGATGAAAAAAAGCAATGGATCCGCACTTACCCTCCAATCTATTTTATAACGCTTTTCGGGACAATATCAATCCCTTTTTCAAGTGTCCGTTCGAAGGACTAAACGGACACTTGAAAAAGGGATTGATATTGTCCCGAAACGCGTTATAAAATCGATTGGACGGTAAGCGCGGATCCATTGGTTTTTTTCATCTTGTATGGATAATCTGGATGATTGGTCTTATTTGGATTGATTTGTTATTCAGGCTCTGTACTGTCTCAGGCAGAAACTGTTGTGAAATTTTTTATGTAGTTACCTCAATTTTCCTGTATAGATGAAGGAGGGCCTAATGTGCAAGTTACATAGTATGCCTCTTTAAAAATATACATATTATGTAGCAAAACCAAGGCAGAAACACAGAATAAGGGTATGTGTCCCACATCTAACCCAAAGTTACGCTAAGTTCACACTGGCATTGCATCTCCATGTGTGATATGAGTTTAGCCCTAAAAACAAAAATTGCCAAATATGAAAAAGTTCAGATAAGAAAACTAACAAAAAGATCAAGGTTCCAGACACCTCAACTCTAGTTTTGCACCAGAATTATGGGATATATACACAGTGGTTAAATAGGGCCAGAAAGAAGGAAGGATTAAAAAAAAACACTGTTACTTACAGTATTTACCTCTCCCTACTGATGTCGGCCATCTCCGAGACACCCTTATGCATTGCGACGCAAGCCCCTGCTCATGTGACTAACCGTGAGATGACCAACATCAGTAGAGAGTGTGCCAGAGCCAGAGAGAGGTAAGTACCTTAAGTATCAGTGGTTTTTGTATCCTTCCCGGACCCTGGATCTCTGATTATTTTACTCTGGGGTCTGAAAAGACCCCAGAGTATAATAATTGTTCATGGGGGTGTCCACAATGGCTGCAGCATAATAATACTGAGTGCAAGGGCCACTATGGCCCATAATACAGGGCCATAATATGAGGCACTTTACGCAGGGGACGGAAGCCCGGCAGTCAGTTTTCAAACCCATTCAAGTGAAAGGGTTTAAAAAGTGAGTGCCCGTGAGCGTTTTGTACCTGTCTGCGGCAAAACCATTCTTTTTTAACCAGACACAAAGTCCTCCATGTCTGACTTTGTGTCCGGTTAAAAAAAAACGTTTCGCCGTGGAGAGGTACAAAACGCTCACGGGCGCTCACTTTTTAAACCCTTTCACTTGAATGGGTTTGAAAACTGACTGCCGGGTTTCTGTCCCCTGTCCAGTTTCTCGGGGCAGAAGACAGAAACCCAGCAGGATTGCTTAAAGCGCGCACGGGCGCAGGTGTGAACTGCCCTCAGTTGTTTGGCTGAGCACTGTGTAACACCTCATTTCTATTGTAGTGACGCTGCAGAAAAAATGGAACACTTACTGTCAGGTTTTCCCACACATCACTGTAGATCACTGTAGTTCCTGGCAACAGGGAGAATTTTGTGAACTGCTTCCTGTCATAATATACTCTTAACAAGTAGGAATTGTCCAAAGCGGGCAACCCGTTTACAGGAATTAACCCTTTCCCGACATCCGCCGTTATAGTACGGCGCATGCCGGGTGTGTAACTATGGCAACCGCCAAGGAGCTCAGCGGCCGCCATAGCCGCCGGGTGTCTACTGCTTTACGCAGTAGACAACCGGCGCTAATGTCTCCAATCAGTCCCCGGACCGCTCGGAGGCATTAACTCCTACGGCGCCTCTGACCGCCATTTTGCCGGTGATCGCCAGCGCCTGGGGCAAGCTCCAGGGCCAACGTCACATTTCCATGACGGCCGGGAGCCTTGTTAAGGCTCCTGGCTGGTCTGCATTCACTTTCTTTTGCAGGCTGGTCTATGTAGTCTGCTAAAGAAATGATGATTTTTTGCAATGCATTGCAATGCATTAGCATCGTAATGCATTGTATTAGTGATCAGACCCCCTGGGGTTTAAGACCCCTAGGGGTTCTAATAAATGCAAAAAAATAAAAATTAAAAAAAAGTAAAAAAAAAATATAAATTTTTTTAAAAAGTATTAAAAATTCAAATCACCCCCCTTTCCCTAGAACACATATAAAAGTAGTCAAATACTGTGAAACACATACATGTTAGGTCTCCCTGTGTCTGAAATCGCTCGCTTTACAAATCTATAAAAATATTTTTCCTGTGCAGTAAATGCCGTAGCGGGAAAAATAGTCAAAAGCGCCAAACCGCCGTTTTTTCACTGTTTTGATTCTGATAAAAATTTGAAATAAAAAGGGGAGGGGGGGGAAAGTGATCAAAGCAATAGCATTTCCCGAAAATGGTAGAATTAAAAAGTACACCCGGCCCCGAAAAAAAAGACCCACTATACATCCCTGTACACGGACATATAAAAAACTTACGGCTGTCAGAATATGGCGTCTTTTAGAAAAAAAATTTTTAACACAGATTTGGATTTTTTTAAGGGGTTAAAATGTAAATAAAAGCATATAAATTTGGTATCCCTGGAATCGTAATGAAACACAGAATACAGGGGACAGGTCATTTTGGCTGCACAGTGAACGTCGTAAAACCGAAGCCCATAAGAAAGTCGCAGAAATGCATTTTTTCTTCAAATTCACCCCATTCTGAATTCTTTTTCCAGCTTCCCAGTACATTATACAGAATAATTAATAGTAGCATCAAGAAGAAAAATTTGTCCCACTAAGATTGAGACCTCATATGGCTTTGGGAGCGGAGAAATAAAAAAGTTATGGGGTTTAAAAGGAGGGGAGTCAAAAACGAAAAACGAAAATCAAAAAATGCCATCGGTGGGAAGGGGTTAATGTATGTCAAAAATTCCATGGAAGACCTGATATGTATGTAATAACCACTACACTGAAAGTGAAATTCCAGTCTTTCAGTCGCTCCTCACCTATAGCAATATATAAATACATTTGCTGCTGCAATGTGGGAACGCTAAGGGCTCGTTCACATCTGCGCCCGGTCTGCATTCTGCAGGTTTCCGTTTCCCACACAAAACAGAGGCAGGATACGGAAACCTGCAGGACTCTTTCATACCCGAAAGATGTCCGCCGTAAGCTGCGGTGAGCGTTTTATGCTCTCCGGCACGAATCCGCTTTTTTTAAACCGGACACAGAGTCGGACATGCAGTACTCTGTGTCCGATTTAAAAAAAAAACAGTTTTGTGGCGGAGAGCATAAAACGCTCACCATCGCTCACGGCCGGACCCGATCTGACAGCTTTCCGTCTTCTGCATACAGAAGATGGAAACCACAGAACGGACTGCCAAACGCTAGTGTGAATCCAGCGTCAGCCATAACCAATGTTTCCTTTTTTACTAACATCTTTCTTTAATTTTTATTCAACAGACTTTTTGTCATTGTATTATTTTGTCAAATCCTACGAGCTGATTAAAAATCTCTTATTTTCCAACTAACTGGACCAATCCTATTGTTCATCCTGTCTAAGAACAGCTATTCACAATATTAATTAAATTATCATTAATCATTATTTGAATTGATAAAATCCCAATGGACTTTGATATAATTTGTGTACACTACATCTTGGTGAATGAGCAAGGTTATCAGAATATATTACACTATATACAGATATGTTCTTGGCTGTTATCTATCCTCAGATCTGTATTGATTTCTAATAGAGATATTCAAGATATCATGGAGGTACAATGCGTCTGCTGTGTGGACCAATGACACCCTTTAAAATGTATGGGTCTGAGAAAATCACCAACAGCGCACTGACGCCATCCAAGTGCTGTCCATATTTCACAGATCTTAGACACTGTAAAGCCATTTTGAAAAAAAAATCCAAATTTTGGATGGTGTGCTGTCTGTCTGTGTATGAGAAAACAGACAAGTGAATAATCCCTATAAGTATTGTCATTCTATCCTTAATTCACATAGGATTTCTGTTACATTCTGCGCCTGTGACACCACAATAGATGCACTGATATGTGTCACAGCGAGTAAGCCAGTGTCTACTGTGTTAAAGGACGTAAAGTGAACCTGTCACATTGAAAATGCAAGTGTAGGATTTGCTGAGTAGATTGACATATAGTTTTGTTGGAAAAGTTGCTGTATAACTTATCATTTATTCATTAAATCTCTTCTTATTCTGGACCAGATAGTGGTCGTACTCAGGGACTGACACCTACCTCTATATACAATCTAATACAGATAAATGAATAAATAAGTTAGGCCGGGGCACCACGTTGTGAAAACGCTGCGTTTTGCAGAACCTACAAAGTGAATGAGATTCTCTCTCAACTCATCCACACATTGCAGAGAAAACCCCACAATGTAAATGCTGTGTTTCAAGAAATCGCAGCATGTCAAATATACCTACGGAAAAACTGCATAGGTACAATAGGGGCAGAAAGTCTGCAGAGGAAAACTGTTTTTTTCCACTGTATTTTTTTGCTGCATCTCACTACACATGGGGCCTTAACCTTAAACTGGAAATTTGCTAGTAAAACTATATATCAATATGTTTGGCTCCTCTTTCTCTATAACATGCTGCCTAACACAAGACAATGGTTCGATTTGACAAGTTCCCTTTAGGACGGGGCCCCATGGGATAGAAACGCCGAGATCTGCTCACGGCGGAAGCGCTGCAGGAAAAATTGCGGCGTTTTACAGTACAGGCAAAGTGGATGGGATTCTAGTGAATCCCATGCTCACTTTGCGGTAAAAACCGCTGTGCGGACACGCCGCAATTTCCAAAACCGGCGCCGTTTAGGAAATCACAGCATGTCAATTAT
This sequence comes from Leptodactylus fuscus, assembly GCF_031893055.1. Taxonomy (NCBI): domain Eukaryota; kingdom Metazoa; phylum Chordata; class Amphibia; order Anura; family Leptodactylidae; genus Leptodactylus; species Leptodactylus fuscus. The sequence continues at coordinate 205,244,099 of NC_134268.1, read as the reverse complement.
ACGCTGCCCGTTTCCCCATAGGTATAATTGCAACAGAAAGTCCACGGAGGAAAACTCCACAAACTTTCTGTATAAAGTGCTGCGAGAAGAACTGATGCGTTCCCGCCATAGTTTTTTCTGCAGCGGTTTTGGGTGTGGGATGTCTGGTGAGGCCTCAGCCTTAAAGCTGTCAGGAATTTTGAGCACTAGACTCATAATAATTCAGGTGCATTGTGAGAGGTCCCATAGGCTGGAACTGAAACCTACACTAGTATGAAACTGGCTTAGGTTTCAGCTATAACTTTTGACAAAAAACAGCTTTTTAGTCCTATTGAAATGAGATGAGAGTGCACCAGGGATGCGTGGGGGCTGCTGTGCATCTCTCGCTAAGTTATAACTCCTTCCAGCAACAATAAGAGCTCCCCCAGCTCCTCCCGAGTCCTGGCGCTGCACAGTGTGACATGTGCTGTACTGTGTATGTGCACCTTGTGTCACCTTTACCCAGAAGCACATCATTTGTCTATGCAGATTGTGCCAGCTAAAGCCGCGTGCCTTCACTTTTTACATTTTTACTTTTGTCTACAATGAAATCAAAGGAAAACACCTGGAAAAAAAAAATTTGGACCCCGAGCATGCTGCATTTTGAAAAAATTCTCCAAACACACCAACAAAAAAAATTCTGTGTGTTACAATGATCGACAAAAATCATTGTATGAAAAAAAGACCTTTTGTCTGGGGCCCCGCAAACGCCGGAGACGCAGCTGGAAAAATCATGGCGTTGTACAGTACTTGCAAAGTGGATGGGATTCATGCGAATCCCATGCCCACTTTGCAAAAAAAAATCACAGCGCGGACACTCTGCGATTTCCAAAACTGTTGCAGTTTTGAAAATCACAGCATGTCAATTATATCTATGGAAACACCAGCAGATTTCCTATAGATATAATTGTAACAGAAAGTCCGCAGAGGAAAACGCAGTGAACTTTCTGTTCAAAGGGCTGCGGGAAGAACCGCAATGCGTTCACGCCACGGTTGTTCCTGCAGCGCTTTAGTGCGCCAGTTCCGGCCCGTGGGTTCTTAGCCTTAGGCTTTAGTCTAAGGCCCTTGGGTGCAGAAACGCAGCTTCTTTTATGCAGATTTTGTTTAATATTTTTTTTAGCCAAACCCAGGAGTGGATTGAGCAGAAGGGAGAAGTATAAGAGCTTCCCATATATTCTCCATTCCCTCTGTAACCATTTTTGGCTTTGGCTCCAAAAAAACCCGCAGCATAATCTGCAACAAAAGAAGCTGTGTTTCCACAACGTGGGGCCTCAATCCCACAGTTTCAGTTTAGAGCCGTTACCGTTTTAGTGGTCCACCTGGAGGACTAGAACAACAGACTACACAACACAGATGTGAACATAAGCAGAAGACTATTTAGATTTTATCATTGAATAACCTGAAGCATCTGGAGGCATTACAAAAAACACCACTAAAAACTGCAAAAAAACCCAATCCTTAATAACACTGCAAAAATAGTGTGTGAAGAAGACGTCACCATGTCCTTGATCTCCTTCCACGCTGCTGCAGTTGAGTAAATAATGTCATATACACTTGTATAGCATTAGGTACCAGCAGAGTGTATGAGGAGCCTCACCGGCTGACACTTTGCATAGACAATGGAGAGAAGAGGAAGGCTAAAGTCAACAATCATGTCATTTTACTATTGGCCATTAGCTTCTACTGTGTATACTATTCAATAGACTGATCCGACCTCTTCAGCCCCTCACATTTTATTAAATGTAACCCCCTACTGAAAAGTCTCTCTAAGCTGATATGACTGAAAAGCATTCATGCTGATAATTTGTGGCTCATTAATAACAAAACAATCGTTTCCAGCTGAAGTAAATTAGTTCAATCGATTGGAAAATTTGTCAGACATGTTGGAAATTTTTCTCTGCAGATGATTTTTATTGGAAGCTTATACTACGTAAAATGTTATGTGAATAATATGAGGTATGTGAGAACATAAAGAGTTAATTTGTGTGAAAATATCTTTCTAATTGAAATAAATGGCTTAAATAAATTCAAATATTAATGATCCTTCTGATATTCTGAAAAAAATAGAAGATTGTTCTATAGAAGTGATATAAGCTGAAGGTCCAACATAACAACAGAATATTATTTTTACTGTTAAAGATGGCTTTATTTTTTTATATAAAGATTCCACCTGAAATAGAAATAAATGGGAGGAAAAAAACAAAACACCTTTCAGTTGCAGAAACGCTGCGGCAAACAACACTGCGTATTACAGTACCTGCAAAGTCAGTTGGATTCTGGCTAATACCATCCACACATCGCAGATGAAAATTCTGCAGCAGAAATGCTAAGATTTCAAAAACCGAAACTAATAAAAATGCATTAGAATTCTGGCAAAAATTGGCGTACATTCATTATACCACATTTTTAATGTGTTTTAGACACTTTCTAACAGCTTCTGTGCGTTGTCCAACAGGCGGCAGGGCTTGGTGAAAGGGTGCAGAGCTTAATGTTCAAAATTCTGGATATTGGACCAATATTTTGTCAGAAAGTAAGCCAACTAATAAGAGGTGTAAGTTTAGACTACTGGACATTTGCCATATATTCAAGCACATTAGACATTTTGGAAACTGTGGTGCAGTTTAGGATTGTCTAGTCTAACATTGCACTGCCTAAAAGTTAAACAGTATTAGTTTATCTGCTCCATTGTGTGCAGTTCATGGCAGCAAATATCCCCCAACCAGCTCAGACAGGAGACTACAGATCACCCAGAAGGGGAAACTGCTAAATAATGCAAAATAGAAATCATCTAATGATCAGAAATAGTGTTACTTCTCATGTACACACATGACAGCTTATCCAGAAAACTCACCTGAGATGACGGGTTCACTTTGAAGAAACATCTGATTTGGGTGTTTTTGACTAAAATGTGTCAACGTGAAAATCGTGAAAAACACTGCAAAACACAGAGGAATAGAGGAATGTATCATGTCATTCATATAATTTTTTGTACGGTAGAAAATTTAACAATTTTTGCATGCTGCACAACCCTCTGTGAAAATGAGGTGAGGCTCTGTGAAGAGTGGGTGGAGTTTAGATTGGGGCGCCTCCATTTAGCACATCTTCTGCCTGAAATTCGTGCAAATGTATTTCTTCTTAATTGCCAGTGTAGAGTTCAGTTTTTGGCACAAGGCCAGCTCGAGATGTGGCAAATTTATTAACAGGTGCTGGTTTTTTAGTAAAGTGAAAGAAACACACCTAAGATTAAAGTGATAGCCTTTAAAATAAAGTTATGTGTGAATCAAGTCTAAGGAGGCTTTATAACCCATTGACTTCAATGTGTAGCGTGCGTAAGCTGGCGCCAATTGAAGTCAATGGGATCTGTTTTGAAGCGCCTCACTCTGACACGTGTATATGTGTCTAAATGAGCGGCAACTTACTCCATGGGAATGGGGCCTTAACGCCCCTCGCATGTGACAGAGAATGACAATTATTGCTGCAGGAATTGCCACGATTTTAACCTTTGCAATGTAAAGGGACATTCACATGGAGTAATTTGGCGCGCATTCTAACATGAAGCCTGCATCAGAATCCACGCGCAAAAATAAGCCTCCCATTGAATTCAATGGGTTCCGTTTTCCACATAGAATCCATTGAACTCAATGGGAAAAAAAGCCTTTCATTGATTTCATTGGTTCCCGCACGGAAAACGGAACCCATTGAAGTTATTTTTCTCTGTGGATTCTGATGTGAGTTTCGCGTTAGAATCCGCGCCAAATTACTCCATGTAAATGCCCCCTAACCTAAGACTACTTTAGTAATGGAGTGGGGCCAAAACAGAAGAGGTACAATTCTTTCCATTGTACTTTTTTACTGTTTAGGTTCTACTTCTGCCTTTGACTTACAAATACTGATGCAAATATGACCTAAAACACCACAGAAACTGAAATGTAGTGAGTACACAGGCCCGGAGTTAGAGTTAGCCTACATTCATACAACTGTCTCAGCTGTGTCACAGCCATAATGGTCATCACACAGTTGCGTTAAAATCCATTCATGTGAATGTGGCTATTTACAAGATTAATTTTTTTAGAGGTCCATTCTAACGGACTAACAAAAAATAGGTAATTTCCTATATTTACCCTTTTTCACAGATCCATCAGTAAACTCATATCTATGAGGGATCCTCTGACACAATAAGGATATAAGAAAAGTCCAAGGTTTGTGTGAATGTCGTCATACCAGGAGACCCCTTCTGACTATATAATGGCATATTATACATACAAGCATCTCTAGATTACAGGCATCCATCTACATGCTGTAAGATGTAATGGTAAATGGCGGCAGAGATGTGCTTCAAAATAGGTAGATTATTCTAGAAAGGCGAAATACCACTAGAAAGCATTTGCATGATATTTGAATGTCATTAACAATCAGGCCCGGTAATTTTCTTAATGTCACATTATGTTTATTAAATATGGAAGGAGAGGCAGTGATAAAACACGCAGCAGCTCTCTGTCTATATTCATTTAACCCTTCTGTCTCTTCGATATGCTATAGGAGATTTGTGCGTCGGTACAAAAGGCAGGAGCATGGCTGTGCTGGAAAATCTGTTGTGACTAGGAGCGGCTGAGGTTAATGGCAATTGGTAGCTCGGATAAGGACAAGTGTGAGGCTATTGTTTGCTGTGGGAGGAAGCTTTGTGAACAGCTCAGCATCTGCTTCTGCACAGTCCTCATTGTTGACAGATCGACACTTCCATATCCCTTTAAGAAAATGCTGAGCACAAGAAAGATCTCATCCATTCATGTGTCTCAAGATGTTAACCTCTGCTGTGCAGACACTATTTATAAATCTGACAGCTGCCACGGAACTACAACTCCCAGCATGCTTTGCCTATACAATCTGGATAGAGAACATGTCCCTTCTCCTGCATATAGACTTGTATATTAATATATTTATCATTTGTATAATATAATATTACTATATTTATTTATTTATATATGTATATACTTTGTATTTCATTTCCCAGAATAAATTCTTCTGCATTTATTTACATTTACTAAACCTATTACCGTGAGGCAAAGGGATACAATTCATCTCAAGAGCCAATGCTTCACGTGTTTCATTTCACTGTATCAGTTCTGCAGACGGTAAACTTTAGATCGGGATTGGGTGCCATCCTTTTGTTATGCATTGCTTTTTGTAGATATATTTGCAAAGGCCTGACAGTAAAATAACTGTGTCTAGTCAGCCACCAAAAATTGTCCCTTTCTAATCCTGTGACACTAGAGATTACATTAAGTATTGGAGAATTGAGGAAAATATGGCTATGTTACACTGCTATAGCATTTTATAGTCAAAAAATGGTGTCTTAAATGTAAATTATACAATTATATCATTGGAGATGCCTCAAGATGAATGACCAGAAAGACTATTTAGTTGACTACACAGGCATGTATATTATATATATACACACACACACATATATATATATATATATATATATATATATATATATGTCCTGTAGTTGGTGTGATAGTTATCAGAGGTGGGTGGAATATCCTTATCTCTTCCAACCCACATTTTGTTACCTCCCGGCCATCTGCCACATTCAAGAAATCTTTATTTCCGTAAATCAAATCCCGCTTCATTGTGACTATTACTCAACGAGAACAATTATTACAAAACAACAGTGTCCTGCTTGTAATACTCGGGCTTAAAACAAAACATCTTAAGACTCAATTAAATATTTCAGCAAAAACTTATATTTTCGAGATGAAATATCTTATGCCAATTCCTAAATGTTCTATTACTATCTCTCAGTTATAATCGCCATCTAAATGCTGACCATCGAGAGGTCTCCTGAGTCTCCTTGGAGGTCCTACAATGAACAATTCGTTCATTTCCTGCTATTAAAAAAAGGAATTTATTGTAAATAATATGAAATATTTGCACTGGGAGATGATAAAGGATTACAGAATAGTGATAAGCTTTATACATGCAGTGCTTTACGATCACAGGGAGGAATAAATATAGATAATACCCAATAGTGTAAAATAATAATAAAAAAATGAAACATTAAAATAATGGAGATGGGATTGAGAGTCTAAGTTGAGCTTCTTAGACAAAAAACCATAGATGACATCCTGAGAGAATGCGGCCACATCACAATACAAGGTCTCTCTATAAGGTGGAATTTTGGTTAGTGTTTTGGAAAATTGTTACAGTAAATTCTTATTCTTCAGATTTGTTGTAGGAACTTCTGTGACTGTTTATTTGAAGGAAACTTTCAGAAATTCATGTGCTTGTGGTTGGGATGAAAGGAAATGATTTGTACAGCTATTCCTCCAGTTACAAACACAGATAATGATTTGTATGCCTGCATGAAGATACTGATCAATGATAAATTAGAGTTTCATTGTTTATTGATGATTTTTTTATGCATTTAGACCAGTCTTTCTCAAAGTGGGCAATAACGCCCCCTTGTGGGCGCTGGAGGCCTATAGGGGGGCAGTAAAGGGCACAGAGAAGATTGGGGGGCGTTGAAGCGGTTTAGGGGGGCGATGGCTAATTTAAGGGGGTGGTATCATAACAATGATTCTATCTATACTGCTTGTTAATGTGGATTTAAGACTTTTCCTAAATACACTGCTTCAGCAAAACTGCTTTGTTTGTCCACTATCTTACTTTATTCACTTCATTATGGACACTAGCACCTGGCCCCCTGCTCATTGCTGAGAGAGCCACATGACGTAGCTCCCTGCTGTGTGGGGGGAGAGAGGGGGGGGGCTGAGTGTACGGAGCCAGCCTGTGTCTGCACCACACATACACATCACATACACATCACCTAGCTCCCTGCTGTGAGATAGAGGGGGGGGGGGGTGGAATAAGTGCTGCTTTCTTATATAAAGCAGTCTAAATCCTACTGGGCTAAAGGACCTGGTCTCTCTGTTCACTAGGATAAAGCTTTATTATATAGAGCAGGCTGCTAGTGGGCAGAGGAGCCAGGTCCTTTAGGAAACTCCATACAAGGTAAATCCAAGTCTACAGGACCTTTTGATGACATCACAGGCCCTTCAGTCATCCCATAGGATCACGCTATGTGGTGGGCGGAGCTACACGCTAATTTGGGGGTGGGGCTAATTGACGTGAGCGAACAGGAAGAAAGAAGATTTTTAGGCAGCTTAGAAGGCAGATCAAGCTTCATGAGGCTACCCCTTTAAAATTGTTTTTTTGCTTTTAACACAAACTTTACCGCTCCTTTACGCTTAACGCGCGTTTCCTCGTGTAACGCCATCTAAGGGACTAGACAGTATCTATTTCCTGTCCAAAAGTTGTCAAACTGTACCATAGATGACGGTAAGCTCCAATGCGAAGTGAGAAGTTTCTAGTCCATTCTCGAAAGTACTAGGCCGCCCGCTGCCTCATGTAAAAGCGCACGCGCTTGTCACAGTCACATGTCATGTCACAGCCAGTCATGTCATTCGACAATATTATGAAAACAAGTGAATTTTGCCGCTAAAAATTTTTTTTTTTTGGGGGGGGGGCGCTAGAAAATAATTAATTCTCAAAGTGGGCGGTAGACAAAATAAGTTTGAGAACCTCTGATTTAGACGGTTCAGTAATTGTTGTGGTTGTTTTATGTAAACAGGCCTTGTAACCCATGGTCCCTGTAGGCAGCCCTAGGCCAAAAACAAAGGCCATAAACTTATAGATGCGGGTATTTTTTGTAACAATTGAGGTCTATGGGTAAAAATCTAAGGCCCCACTTAGTGAAACACAGCTAAAAACACTATGGAAATAATACTTAGACTAACCATAGACCGGGCAGTGATTTCTCATCATTTTCTTTATTTCAGTGGGGAAAATACTAAGTGAAAAATTCATGTAAGAACATTTCACATACTATTCTGTTTTTTGTCTTCTCCCCAAACACTTGTAGTAATACGCAGTCCCTAGAATAGCTTCTTTGAATAATGAACCTTTAAAATCACAGAACAACTGTATGTGAGACACTCAGTTTTACTTAAGTAAAAGCAGCACTTCTGTATGTGTTAACTAGGGGCTATGCGCACATCTAGATCATTTAGATACATTTTAATTGTCTACTCTGATTTAAAAAGATGAATTAAAAAGTGTCTGAAAAAATGCTGGATTTTAAAGTACCATGAAAGCGAATGTGATTTTGTTCAATCTCATCTACATATTGCAGAAAAAAGAGCTGAGGAGAAGCTGCAGCAAAAAACTGCTGCAGAAAGAAACGCAGCTGAAACACATTGCGTGTATATATACATATATATATATATATATATATATATATATATATATTGTATAATGCAATTCCACAGTTAAAATAATTGTGCTGTTTTTTAAAATGCAACTTTGACAGTTTTTTTTTTCTGCAAAGTGTGAAAGAGGTTGAGGCCAGGGCCTCAAAAGGCCGGAAACGCAGCGATTTGCCCACAGCGGAAACGCTGCAGGAAAAATCGCAGTGTTTTACAGTTAATGCAAAGTGGATGGGATTCATACAAATCCCATGCCCAGTTTGTGTTTAAAACCGCAGCATGTCCACGCTGTGATTTCCAAAACCAGCACAGTTTTGGAAATCGCAGCATGTCAATTATATCTATGGAAATGCCGGCAGCTTTCTTGTAGGTATAATGGTAACAGAAAGTCCGTGGAGGAAAACTCTGCGAACTTTCTGTTTAAAGCGCTGCGGGAAGAACCACGATGCTTTCCCGACGCAATTTTTCCCACAGCACTTTAGCGCTGCATACAGTGTTACAATGGGTTTGCTGTGAGTAGAGTTGCCAGTGGGTGACCTGATGCAAGTTACAGCAGCAGTGGGGTAAACAGGATTTCATCCCATTCCATCCACACAACATGTAAAAAAAAGACCTCCAGTGCAAAGTGTTTTGTGCTGCAGGTTTGGAACCCGTAACATGTCCATTACTGCTGCAGATTCGGCAGCAGTTTTCAAGCTTTGCAATGTAAAGACTGAAAACTGCTCTAGCCACAAAGGTAAAACCCATGGCAAAAAACTGCAGTTTTTTTGTTTTTTTTGTCACAGGCAGATCAACTGTAGGATATCAGAGCACTACATAAGGCCATAGACATGGTTCACAAAGCAGTATCTTGCATCAATATTTGTCAGCTAAAAACCAGAAGTGGATCTATAACATGAAATGAAAATTTTCCAATTATCTTCTCTCTGTTTAGCTTCAATTGCCGCTGCAGAAATCCCACAGTACCTGCAAAGTCAATGGGATTCTGGCTAATCCCATCCACACATTGCAGAAAAAAAGCAGCAGCAGAAAATCGCAGCCTGTCAGTGATACCTGCAGAAACGCTGATGCTCCTCGTATAGGTATAAGGCTGGGGTCACATGGGGTTTTTTGGACTGGATTTTGACACAGGAATCCGCCTCAGAATCCGGTCCAAAAAAACGCCTCCCATTGACTTCAATGGGAGACTTTCACTTCTTTTTTCTGCGAGTGTTTTCCTCCTGCTCACAGAAAAAAATAAGTGACCTACCCTTTCTTGTCATGGATTCCGCGGCTGAATTAGCCGCAGGCATCCACAGCGCAACACTCCCTCCCGACTAGGCCCATTCATTTGGAGCTAATCCAGAGCAGAATGCTGCGACAGTCGCGGCTAGCCGCAGGAGCTGTTTTTTGGACTGGATTCTGAGGCGGATTCCTGTGTCAAAATCCAGTCCAAAAAATCCTGTGCGAACCCAGACTTATAAGGGCAGAAAATCAGCAGAGGAAAACTATGTGAATGCAAATGAAAAATGCTGCGGAAAAAACTGCAATGCATTTCTATCGTTTCGTTACATGAGGTCAGGCTTTGCGTTTCACTACGAGGTCAGGCTTTGTGTTTCGCTATGTGGGGTATTAGCCTTTAGCTTACAAATACTGCTGTGAAATACTGACCAGAATTCTGCTATGTGAAAGTGGTCTTTCCCATATATCCCATAAATCTAACCGAGGTTTCTAAAAACCCATAAACTTGATACATAAACAACGGATTGTCATTTTCATGTAAAATGTCACCTTTATAACATGATATTATCACTATTATCCAGCAAATGAAATGACTCTCATTACCCACCTGCCCAATTCTACAAATTTGTCCTAAATCCCTGTGCCTTTAAAAGAGGGCTGGAAAACAGTGAAATGTAAAGCATAGGGCTGACAGTAACATGCTGAGCTCCGCTGTATACAATGTCACTACAATATAATCTGCAGCTCTGGTGTGTACGGCTGAGAGCCTGATTCCTTGTAGCACGCTCTGCTTATTGTACACGTTGCTATCACCGGGGCTCCATATTATTGCTGTGGGGTTGTTCATCCTTCTATGAAGCTTAGGAATTATTTTTCCTTTTCCAGCAGGTCACCCTTGATACATTGCAGTCCTACACAAGCCTTGGGCCACAAGTAAACCCTATCATTTTTCCAATGGCACAAAGGCAGTGAGGAATGGTTCATGAAAACAATGACATTAATACGTTACAATTTCTTACTGTCTGCCCGTTACCAAAGAGACGATTACAGATTTAGAAATGAGCGGGTTGCTGCTCAGTCAGGACAAATTATGGCTAATTAGCCGGCATTTTGGTAACGGTTTTAAGATAATTAAAAAATAATAATCATTTTCAACCCTGCAATCTATTCTTTCCTGTGTGAGGAAGATAGATTTTTCCCATATACCACCTTGACAAGGAGAAAAATCAGTGTTCTGCTCTTGTTAGCGTAATGGGAGAGAAATTGCTCGATTTGCTGTTTTACCTCACAAGGCCCCCAGGAGTTATATAGCACATGCTAATCTAATCAGAACTCGGCCTGTTCCATCACTGCAATGGGGAGGCGCACGGAGAAGAGACCGAGGGGCAGAATTACATCCACCAAACCCAGAAACCACTAAGTAAACAGATGGGTATTGTGACTGACCATAGCATAGCTGTGCTTTACATTACGTACTTTACTCTCAGGGTATATGTTATGTTTCATATTTTGTGTATGGATACAAGTATACTAGTATATACTATGAGCTCACCTTAGCACCTCGTTCACACATTGGAGAGTCTGGGCCACCCTGGTAACTATTAGGGTGTGTTTACACATTCAGGTTTTCAGTTGCAGTTTTTGAATCAAATCCAAGTGCAGATGATAAAGGCAGTGTAAAGAATAGGTGACATTTCTCAATTCACTCCTGGCTTTGGCATCAAAAAACTGCATCTGAAAACCTGTAAACATGTAAACGCACCCTGTATCAAAGAAGACTAGGCCGGACTCACACATGCTGTTTTCTTATTAGCCAAAGCTAGGAGTGGATCCAACAGAAAGCATACACTTAAGACTGGCAACACATAGGGGCAGATTCACAGCAGATTCCCTGCAAACTTGCCCGCTGTACATTAGGGTTTAGTGGATGAAGTGTCACTAAGGCAAGGGCTAAACCATGACCGCGACTCCTTGCTGGGTGGTCTTACAAATCCTTCAATAATGTTAGTGAGTGGAGTTGCACTGTGACCCCTAGTTGAGAAGTGTTCCCCTTAAAGCTGCAGTCAGGGCACACTTGGGGTTGCAATGCGACTCAATTCACTAACATTAGTGGAGGAATTGCAAGGAATATCAAGCGATCTTTGGTTGCATGACGGGGGTGGCGGGCAAAGTTGCTGTTTAGCCTTTGCCTTAAAAAGGGTCATCCAGCCGCAAATTGGATTTTCACACGGACCCATCCTCAGAATGTCAGACCCTGCACAGCAGCCCCTTAGACAATTCCTGTAGGTGTGCTACTTGCTGTCTCCTGATGGAAATTCAGCAGTATGCCTACTGTGTGTCTTTAGACCTAAGGTCTGTGAATGGAAGCGACTCACATGACTGATATTTTGACAGCCCGTCAAATGTAGGTCATGCTCCATTTGAGTCTGTTCTCACAGATCCCTCCATACACTGCAATGTTTCAGAGATCCGTGAAAACAGCTGCTCCTCAGGTGCAAAATGGCCATAAAAAAATGGACGTTTTTCACGACTGTTTTGCACCATGGTCGTATGAATATAAGCTAAGGGTTCACATGTATGGTTAGTAGAAATGTCTGAAATGATCCCATTCATCTAAAAGGTGATTGCAAGAAATCTATGTTCATGTGGCAGAAGCAACTCCATTCAGATTCAGAAATGTCTGTAAGGCCCCATGTAGCCAAACGCAGCAAACAAATTCTACAAAAAACATTGTGTTTTCATAGAGTTTCCTCTGCAGGCTTTCTGCCCCTATTATACCTATATGGACAATGCCGGCATTTTCGCAGGCTGTGATTTACAACGGGGGTGTTTTTGAAAATGCAGCTTTTCCGCTACAGATTTTTTCTGCAGTGTATAGATAGGATTAGCCGGAATCCCATTCACTTTGCAGATACTGAAAAATGCAGCTTTCACAACATGATTCTGCTGCATGTGAATACAACCCGGGGTTATGTGGTAGACGTTCACAGAAATGTGTGTATTGTGGCTGGGGACACACAAACTAGAAATGCAGTGTTTTGATGCTGTGGACATGCTTAGAAATTTTTTTAGGATTTTACAGTCTGAGATCTTAGTACATATCATCTATAGGTTGCTGGATTTAGGCTGAAGAAACAATTGGGGCTGATTTATTAAGACCAGAGCTTTGTGCAGCAGTCTCTAATCCACAATAGGTAAAGTGCTGTGAAATATGTTGGTGCTATACAAATAAAATTAATTATTATTTTTATTATTATTATTATTATTATTATTTAGTGAGTTGGTGTAAGATATGACAAAATTAAGAAGCTCGGGCCTTTTTGGCATGTTTCAGTGGTTTTTACAACTTTTTCCTTCAATGAGCCTATTTTATTATGTCCGTACACCATTTATTATAGTGTGCCTTTTTATTTTAGACGGCCTTGCAGTGTGGGTGCGGGTTACAGGGCACATTGGTTGATTTATTATTTGTGATGTTTCTCAAATTTATAAAAAAATTTCCCACGTACAATCAACTTCTGACTTGGCTTAACAAATTCACCTTAGTCAATTTTGGTGCCTTCCCTCTAGAGTATTGTAACAAATTTATGAAACATTCTGATAAATTTGTCACAAAAAACACACAAATAAAAAATAAGCCAAGTCATAAAAGTGTCATAAAAAAGCCCTCATGATATTTTGGCCCTAATGTGTATTCTGCATTCTGGATTTCACCCTTTGCTATGTGGCTGCATGTCCTGAATTAAATCTGCAACACATAATCTTCCATTCCAGCAAACCGTTGCAGAATTTATGCTGCAGAAAACTGCCGCGTTTCACTCCTAAGTGTCTTTATCCTAAAAATCGTTTCCATTCATCAGTATGGGATTGTTTTGTTGGCAAATGTGGATTTCTGCAAGCCTCATTCAGATGAACTGTTCAGCTGCAGTCATTTCTGCAATAAATCTGTCATGTGTGAATATACCCTAAGGCCTCATGCACACAAGCATTTTCATATTGACTCTTAATACTGCACGTTAATAGGATCTGTAATGCGGCTGATTTGTTTTGAAGTGGGTTTGATTTTATAGATTGAATTTTACACTGGAAAAACCTGAATTTAGTGTTTCCAGGGGAGAACTTGGCACGATATACAGCATCTCATATAACATGGTGCATTTTCTGCTATGTAAAACTCACCAAGGAATATGAACATTTAGAGATAGCAGCATGTATGTAGATAGATAGATAGATAGATAGATAGATATGAGATAGATAGATAGATAGATAGATAGATAGATAGATAGATATGAGATAGATAGATAGATAGATAGATAGATAGATAGATAGTTAAATAGATAGGAGATAGATAGATAGATAGATAGATAGATAGATAAGAGATAGATAGATATGATAGATAGATAGATAGATAGATAGATAGATAGATAATAACTACATTGAAAAATAATCTCCATCAAAAATGCCTTGGTTTTCGTGTACGTTTTTGAGATTGTTCCTTTGTCTACAGCTGCTTCTATAGAACCTCTTTATATATTCACTGTTTTACATAGAGTTTTCATTGGCTGCCGCCCCAGAATGACACAAGAAATGTAAAAGCCGTACCCTCAGCATGCTGCAGTGAAAAAATGCTTTCAATACATAAAACCATCTCATTACATCCTTACATTATGTGAATGCTTCTCCATTTCTCTATTCACTAACACGTAACATCTGGCTGCTGCGATTTAAAACCCTAAAAACCCCTTCACATATATGACCCGTGTGAACCCAGAGTTACAGGAAGTACTTCTTCCTATAATAACTAGAATGAACCAGAAAGGAGAGGTGTTATCTATCTCCTTCAGTGTTAACCCTCTTCAATAGAATAACCTTATTGATATTCTTGCTTGTTAGAAATGTATCTGCGGCTTTAGCACAACATACATTATTACTGTGCATTCATTCTGTCCATTACATGGTACCATGTACATAAGAATAAGCAAAGGACTTAACACAAGTATCTCTGCTAATGAAGTATAAGTTGTCGCTCCCCAGTCAATGATAATATGGTATGAATTATTACCGCCATTATCATTGTACTTTATTATCACCTAGTGGTGTTTATTAAACGATAAAATGTAAATGTACCTGTAAAACTACAATATGCAAAGAACTTACATAGCACAAACAGGATAAAATATAATTGTAAATGCGCATAACAATGGATCCTCCCAGTACAATAAGAATATCATGTGTCCGCTGTTATTGAGAAGTAAGATCAGTATTATTTCAGCCATGTGATATAAAGGCTTGGTTTATGGAAATGATGTTTTCTATCATTTGCTCCCTTTTCTCTGGTTATCACCCAATAATCCTATATCTGAATCCCACATTCTGCAGTCCTCTAAGTCTGCAAGTAAATGGATATAAAGAAATAAAATATCAAATACCAACTGCGCAAAAGAAGAAAAGTGACCATCGATTTATATATAAACATGAGTGATAAAATACATATTGTATACAAATCCATTGTGAACATGGTCTAGTCATCTATGTGAAGATATCACAATGTCTGGTTTGACACCAGGCAGATTTGGTCTTTGCTGCCCATAGCTACCAATCGCAGCACATTTACGTTTCTAAAACTGCTCTAGAAAAACTAAATCTGTCCTGTGATTGGTTTTTCTTTTAGACAGTATTATAAATCTGCTCCATAGTCTTTTAGCAAAAAACTTCCATTTTTTGTGGCATTGCAGCAGGTCTTTTTGCTGTTCCTTGTAGGACAGTAAGGAATAACAAGACGTGCCATGAGCTCTGCAATGTACGGAAAGCTTTCCCTCATTCGCTTTTTCACAAATCACAGCATGTTTTTGGTTTGTTGGTTTATTTTTAAGGCGTTTTCCCATAGACTTGTCTCTAGGAAAAAAAACTATCTGCTTGTGAAAAAATGTCAGATCAAAATAACACAACAAAATAGGCTTGTAAAAAACACATGAATTTCATGACATATTTTTTACAAACCCAAAAAGCTTCCTCAAAAAACCCAACTCTTTGTGAAGCCTAAGCCTCAGCCTAAGCCTGAGTGACACAATATACTAAAACACAGCGTATATAAATAGCCAGAGGATGCGAGGACAACCAAAATCACAAACATTACAACAATCGACTTGTATATTGGCACTGGTTACCCTCAATTTATCTGTCTGTGTATAAGGAGTCTTATCTAGAAGATACAATACTATTATACGTATATGACACATTCTGTGCTTGCTTCATGGACACTTTGCTAATAAGCAGCCATAATCCCTTCCCCTATAAACCTCAGTAAGGCTAATGTGACTGGAGAGAAGATTTATTCCGTTCTGATTATTCTATATTGTAGGTAAATGAGTTTAATCCATTGCAATGTCAGTAGATTTACATGTTTCTTTTTCAGTTTTTCCATTCTCATCTGGTTTCCTTGCCAGTGACAGTCCGGGATGGTCTGTTTTTTATTTCCATGGAAGTCATTTTTGCATCATTGCCATCTGTTTTAACTGTTTATTAATCCCCAAAAAAGGATAAGATTAAATTGGATTTTTGCAAGATGGTTCACGTGTAATAACCGATTAAACGGATCCAAAAAGCAGCTAACAACAGATGAAAACGAAAAATTACAATCAGCAGGAGGGCAAGGCTGTCATGGGCAACTTGTCCCCCAAAAATCACAAAAATTAAATGACATTTTAACAAATCGCCTTATGTAACTTTCATATAAAAAATACAAGTGCAGTAAAAAAACCAAACTGCAGTAAAGTGCAAACTATAACCTTGGCCTTAGGCCTTAAGCACTATGAGGTGAATTTATCACAAGATTGTTTTATGGCACTTTTTTTCCTCGGCTTATTTTTGTGACAATTTTTTCATAATGTCTTGTGCAGGTTGATAAATGTTTTGCTGTTCTCTAGGGGGGGAGGGGGGAGGGGTGGTGCCAGAGCTCACTAACAATTTGTGGTGCATTATTTTCAGCAAAGTTAGAAAAGGTAAGGGCTTGAGCAAAAATGTGGTGACCTTTTAAAAAGTTGCAAATAATAAATTTGGCTTAAATTTATACTGCTGTAAACCATGTACATATTGCAAGAAAGATTTGAATAAAGGCGAATTAGACACAGAGCGGTATATAAATGGATTACAGCCATAATAAATTTATTGCAATGTTGGAAAAAGTCACAAAACCAAAAAAAAAAAAAAAAAAGGAATAATGAATTCGCTCCTCTGTGTACTACTTACTACAGTGGTTCATCAGGAGATACAGTATATGTTGTGGAGGATCTCCGCTAGATAATACGCCTAGGACAGAGTATATCCAGGCATCCCACTTTTGTTAGATTTATACAGAATTATAAAGAATAAACCCCTCTGTATGTGAATAAGTGATGTATAATAAGGCCCACCCACCTCTATTAATATATAATACAGCGTTCTGCATGAGGCCATAGGCTCAGAATTTGCCTACTGAGTAAAAAGGCCTTTGAATCTGAAGTTGTTCTCACCTACCCCATATAAAAGGGAATTCTTTTTCCCCATATAAAAATGTATTATCTGGATCCTACTGCACAATCTCCCAGTGACAGCCAAGTTGGAGTGTCAGAGACTTATTTCTTACTATATTTTGTGGGATGTGGATTATAGTGGCAGACTGAAGGTGTGAATTCTGCTGTGCGGCTTGCCCTGCTTTCTCATATAGTGCAGCCTCTCGCTCTCTGCAGCTCTTCACATGATATTAAGCTTCACAGCTCACGTTTCACGTCTGCCAATACTCATTTCACACAAGGTCTGCATGTCCAGAAAGGATATGACCATGAAAAGCCTGTACTGTGTACTATAGGCTAAGAGATTTTCACTTAGATTTGTAGATGTTACAAGCACAACATTTGGAGGCCTTGTTACTGTAAATAAGTGGATTAGGCTACACTAACATGCCAACAACCTCTACAAGACATAGTAGTAACCTAGTCCAGTGGGCAGTCCTACTCTCTGATAGACTGATAGCTCAGTAAGGGACTGCCCAGGACCGCCCACTGGACACCTAAGCCCAGCATATATGATTACTTACACTAGGACTTTTCTAATACAACTATATATCAATCTGCAAGCCCCTCCTGCTCTAGAATCTGTAATGTGACAGATTCTCCTTACATAATATACTCAGTGCAGCATGCCCACTATATACATTTCAGGGGTTATCCCACAAAACATTTTTGTTTATTTTTCATAAATTTTCACTGTTTTGTATAAATAACAAAAGAGAAGAAAAACAATGGTGAGAGGATAGAAAGGAATTCCGCGTCAGATCGCGCGGATGGAAACTCCGTGTGAATTCCCCCTAAGAAGTCCAGGTAAGTCTAGAAGATTTGGTGGATGGGGATAAATTGGAGCTGAGAAAAAAGGAAGGGGGAGTAGGGTGAAAGGAAGCGAAGTCTCTCTAGTCTCGCCTTCTCCCCCCCAAAAAACCCCAGGGCCTTGTAAAGAAGGTCTGTAAAGTGTGCAGAGGAAGAAAAGGTGGCCCAGTAGAACGACATCTACTAGAATTGGGGAATAGTAGAGGCATCAATGTGTATCAGACTCTCCATGTAGTAGATCTCGCCAACCCCTCATAGCCATTGGGACTGTTTTCATCTTTATATTCAGTACTCTGTGTCCCAGCCACTACATACCGAATGTTGTGTATAAACTGTACAGCAGATATAATACAGAATGTGTTGGTGAGGCAATTCTTTTGAAGGGCTTATGCCACAATAATTTTCTATTATTTAACTATAACTATATCTGACTGCTGAGACCCTCACGGATCCTGAAAACACAAGATTAGTGGGGGCATAAGTGGTCAGACCCCACCAATCAGTTACCTATAGATAGAAGATGCATTTCATGGTATAACCCCTTTATTTGGAGTTGTTATGGCCTACTCTTTCAATCCGTAAGTAAAAGAAAACTATATGCCATGTACTACTGAATAGGATTTTTATAGAGAGGTCAGCAGGAGACATATTACATTGAATGGCTGAGGGACTACATTGTGGAAAAGTTTTTTTGTTGCACGTTTTGCTGCAATTTATGGAGCCAAAGCCAAGAGCGGACTCAGCAGGAAGGAGAAGCCTGAGGGTAAGTTCACACATAGTTTTTTGGTCAAGATTTTGAGGACGTATCCGCCTCAAAATGCTGACCAAAAAAGACAGCGGCTCCCATTGAAATAAATGGGAACCGCTCAGGAGTTTTTTCTGGGAGCCGTTTCTTCCGGCTCCCAGAAAAAAGAAGCGAGGTGCTCATTCTTCAGGCCATTTCGCCTCGCGATTCGGCCTGAAGACACTCCCTCCTCCGGACTAGGTCCATTCATTGGGCCTAATCAGGAGCGTAATGCATGGCTGGATGCTGGTGAAGTGCACTGGCATTTAGTCACGGCTACCCGGCTTTTGGTCGGGGAACCTGAGGCGGCCTCCGCCTCAAGTTCCGGACCAAAAATCACCGTGTGAACTTACTCTGTGGGTTTTTTTAAATTCTCAGTACTATTGAAGCCACTGTTACCTTTGGCACACAAAAAAGCAGCAAAATCTACACTTTAAAAAGCAGCTTTTCTGCAACTTGGGGCCCCAGCCTATAAGAAAACACCTTCTTACCTCAGAGCATACATTCACTGGACCATTTCAGTTTTGCTGATGAATGTAATTCACTATCATGGTGTGAATTTAGCCTTAGGTATACCTGTACAATAAATAGGTGCTTAACAGCAAAGATCCCATCTATTTCAAATGGAATATTGGGAAGCAGAACCGCTACTTTAGGATGATTTGTACAGGATTATAGCAGGAGATCAAGGGGATCAGTCACCTTACAGCTTCATCAAGTATATGACCTGCATGTTTAGTTCGAAGATGAACAATCCTAGATATATAATTTTTTTCCCTTTTTCCTGAACCATATGGAGAGCAGAGATCAAGGAAGAATCTGCTAACTTGTTTTTATTGTGTGTAAAATGGTGTTAAGCACAGTCTTCAATATCTTATCCTCAGTTGCAAAAAGTCGAACATCTCAAGAGCATAAATGTCTGTTCTTATAAATACTGTATGGTTTTTGTTTCATAGACAGAGCTTAGCTTTAAACTAAGGCCCCATGTAGTGAAATGTAGCTAGAAAATGCAGCAGAAAACCCCCCACATTGAAACCCTTTTTTTTTCTTCCCTAACATATAGGGAAACCGTTTGCTATTCTGCAGCTTTTTTCCAACAATGTGTGGATGAGATTAAAATGTTACATTTCTGCAATACAGGACCTTAGTCCACATATTGAACCGGAGCAAAATATTGTTATGGAAAAAATGCAGCAAAAACACGTTGTGCATTTTTGCAGCTTTTTTCTCTGCATTTTTTCTTACCTTGTTAAATCTATAGGGAAAATGCTCATGTTACCACAGCTAAATTTGACATGCTTTGTTTTTCCACACAGTGTGAATGAGATTAAAGAAATTTCATTCATTTTGCTGGTACTGTAAATCACAGCTTTTTTTCCGCTGTTTCTCTGTAAAGTGAGAGCTTTAGTCTTAGGTTGAGTCCCCACATTGCGGAAACGCAGCTTCTTTTGTTGCAGATTTTGCCGCTTTTTTTAGCTAAACCTAGGAGTGGTTACAAATGGAATGTGAAATATATAGGAAGCTCAATCTGTTCAATCCACTACTTATTTTGGCTAAAAAACTGCAGCAAAATCTGCAACAAAAAAAACTGCGTTTCTGCAACATGGGGCCTCAGTCTCAAAGAGTTTTTCTCAACATTTAAACTTATTTAGGCTAAGGCCCCACGAGCCGGAACCGCCGTGCTAAAGCAGTGCAGGAAAAACCACGGTGTGAACCCATTGTGGTTCTTCTATGTTTCTGGTGAAACTTTCTCTCCTCCAGACGTAGAGGGTGTCCTCTTGTCACTGTCACTGGCCTAGGAGTAAAGAGATCCTTAGAAAGTTCTTTGTATTGTCCCTTCATGTATTTGTACATAGTTACTAGTTCCCCGTAGACGTCTTTTCTCTAAACTGAATAACCCCAAGTTTTTTAATCTATCGTTGTACTCCAATCCACCCATTCCCTTAATCATTTTGGTTGCCCGTCTTTGCACTTTTTCACGTTCACTTATGTCTTTCTTGTATATCGGGGCCCAAAATTGCGCACAATATTCTAAGTGTGGCCGTACCAGTGATTTGTATAGAGTCATAACTATGTCCTTGTCCTGAGAATCTAGACCTCTTTTGATGCATCCCATAATCTTATTTGCCTTGGCAGCAGCTGCCTGACACTGGTCATTAAAGGTAAGCTTGCTGTCCACCAAATCCCTAAGTCTTTTTCATTGGCAGTCTTACCCAGTAATTTACTATTAAGTACATAGTCATACATTTTATTACGTCAACCAAAGTGCATTACCTTACATTTGTCAACATTAAACTTCATGTGCCAAGTCTCCGCCCATGCTTCCAGTTTCCTTAGATCCCCTTGTAATATTCTATTATCCTCCTCATTATTCATTACCCTACAAAGTTTAGTATCATCTGCATTACCCATGTCCAGGTGCACCACGTCTACTGCATTACCCATGTCCAGATACACCATGTCCACTGCATTACCCATGTCCAGATACACCATGTCCACTGCATTACCCATGTCCAGATACACCACGTCCACTGCATTACCCATGTCCAGATATACCTATCTCTTCCTGGCTGTTTGGGAGGAGAAAAATATTTTTTCTTACATTAATCCTTTTTATACACATTTATTCTGGTATGGGTGCTACATCGATGATGGACTCATAGTCTGGTACGGAGATGTGGCGCCCATATCAGAATTTATCCATTATTTGAATCACAATACTTTGGGTCTCAAATTTACTTATGAAAATAATCAAACTACAATTAATTTCTTGGATTTAACATTGATAGGTTCAATTGAGGAGGGTTGTTTTCACACTAGCTTGTATAGAAAACCTTCTGCAGGTAACGCAATCCTCAAGGCTGGCAGCTGTCATCCCGCAGCCACTATCAAGGGCATCCCCGTGGGGGAATTAACTCGGGTAAAAAGAGCTTGTAATCGTGAGACAGATTTTGAGAGTAAAAGTGTAGAAGTCTTGGATAGGCTAAAAGAACGGCAATACCCTACCTGGATGCTGAATAGAGCATCCAAAAAAGTTAATACCAAATCCAGAGATACACTGTTGAGGGAATCTAATAGGGCTGAACCTGAGGCTAACATCCTTACATTTTCTACTCCGTATAGTCTAGAGTTCAAAAAAATTAAACAGATTATTAGCAGGAATATTCCAATTCTAGAAACCAACCCGACAGCAAGGGAAATCCTGAAGCAGGGTATTCGGTATGTGCCAAGACGAAGTAGGACTTTGGGTAACATGTTGTCACCTAGTTTCTTGCAGCCCTTACAGAATGGCAGTCAATCACCCTTATGTATGAAGGGCTTCACAAAATGTGGTAAACCGAAATGTAGGGTTTGTAAGTATACCAGCAACCTTAAAGACATCATAGCCTATAGCACAGGACTAAGCTACACAATCAATCACTCTCTGGATTGTAACTCCGTGGATGTAATATATTGTATAAAGTGCGTTGAGTGCCAAATGGACTACATAGGCTGCACATCTAGACCCCTTAAGACAAGGATCCTGGAACATATAGCGGACAGCTCAAAAACATCGGGGGACCATATGTCCGGAGCCGCTAGACATTTTAATATCAAACATTCAGCATCGATAAAGAGCTTACGGTTTTGGGGCATTGATAAAATAGTTAAATCGGCAAGAGGTGGGGATAACAAGAAAAAACTATATATCAAAGAAGCCTCATGGATCATGAAGTTTTGTTCACGCTCCCCAAAGGGTATAAATATTCGTACTGATCTGTCTTATATCTATTGATATCTTAACTTCATTCTAAAAAGAACCCTTGTATAGGTTGTTACACGCTATGAGTTACAGGTGGGCTGTACTCCACTATTGGTATTTCAATGGTTACCATCATTTTTGATTACAATACCCGATGTGTATCTTTAGTGATGGCAGGCTATGTGGTTCATATTGGCATTATTGACAATTTATAAGGAAGTTTTACTTTTAAGCCCCACGGGATGGTAGGTTACAGCTAACCCATCAATGAGTCTAACTTTAGTGATATGAAAGAGTTAAGGCATTCTGTCATGGGGTAGCCTTTCTATTGGTCATTTAAGAATATGTGACCATGAGAACCTTATGAATGAAGGTCTGCATAGCTTGTTGCGATGGCAACGACGCACGCTCATACGCACTGGTTGACGTTATACACGTGACTGGTGTATTTAAGTATTATGGCCTCGTAACTGCGTCGGATTGTGCTGGTAGCTCGTCGCAATGAGAAGTAAGTAAGTAAAAAAGCAAAAAATCTTTATGTTTGTGAAGTCTGAATGGAGCCATTTCGATATAATTATGGTAGATGTAGCATATCCGTTTGAACATTTTCTATTCCAGTATTTTTTATTCCAGTACTCACTATGGCCTTTGGTATCTTGTGTTGGTTTGATTTTTCCTCTTTTTCTTTGTCTATGGTGTTTAAATATCCCATCGTGCCTCAGTATTCGTGTTTGGAGACAAATCAGAGGTTTCTATTTGATGGGACTTAGTGGCATAGGGGCCACATTTATATAAGTGGTTTAGAAACAAAAAGCGATTGAGAAATGTCTTTTGTCACAAGGCGTGTACGCATATGTATTTGTATTTATATTTATGTTTTTAGTTATATTTATGTCTATATTTATATTCATGGGTATATTCATACATTTTTATATCTCTTTATGTACCATGGGGTCTTTGAGACATGCGATTTTATACCATATAAAACACAGCGAATGTTCTTATTGAAAAAACTTTATTGTCTATGTACAAAGCTATGACATCATAACAATCAAGGTAATTATGGAGTTCAGATGTTGTGGTGAACGTATAAGGGGTAATCGTCTCTAACTCTCCAGAACATCTTTTTCATTAGAGATGCTAAGACTAAGGGTATACTAAACCCGAAACGCGTCTGCGGTTGTTTTATTTTATTTTCTGTTCGCACCATGTTTTTCCTACCTTTGTACACTGTTCATTTTAACTAAATATGGATTAAAGGTTATTTTTTAAGAAGCCGGGCTGTGCATCCGCACCTTCTTTCTATTTATCTATTACTTACCTCGACAAGTCCCGAGGTTGGAATCGCGCACCCCGAAGAAACTTCTTTGATATGGTGAGTGGCAACTGACTTCTTCTTTCTAAGTTATTCCAGATACACCAGGTCTACTGCATTCCCCTTGTCCAGATACACCATGTCCACTGCATTACCCATGTCCAGAAACACCACGTCCACTGCATTACCCATGTCCAGATACACCACGTCTACTGCATTACAAATGTCCAGATACACCACGTCTACTGCATTACCCATGTCCAGGTAAACCACGTCTACTGCATTACCCATGTCCAGTCTTGAACTGACCTCCTCATAGAAGCTGATAATCTCGGTCTCTACGCAAACCGAACCCCAGTATTTACAACCTGCCCCACCTTTACACCCACCTCCTGCTTCCCATCTTGATCCCCCTCTACCTCCTGGGGGTGGGGAATTTTTACGGTCCCTGTATGACCCTTTTTACCTTCCTCCTCCTTAACCCCCCACACCTTTTTATACAAGTTTATTTGGGCTAGGGGGGAGGGGGTGGGTTTCAGATATGTGGGGTGGTGGGTGGATTGGGTTTGGTTTATTTTTTATATCTAACAAATTTTTATATTAAAATTTAATTTTTCTACTTAAAAAATGTGTTTCTGGTTCTTCTTTCTAAAATTGTTTTGCAAAAAAAACTATCATTCCTTTTCTACCTTCTTTCTGGTTCATATATCAAAATAGTGAACGTATGAATCCGAATTTGGACCGGGAAGCAGACAGGGAGGTAATGAACACTGCTGTATGTAGGGGAAATTAAGGTCCCACCTTTCAAGTCGTTGGTCACATGGGGGTTAATGTACCTCTAATCCTAAAGCCAACAGTGCGCTGAATTTGTGCACTGTTGGTTTTCATGTTATAATAAACGTGCCCCTAGTGAAGAGGTATCGGTGCCTTTGACCTATATCTCTTCATTGGACATACCATGATTCCCCTATTATGTCACACACCCTCCATGTTTACCTATCTAGACCGTGCCCTACTAGCCCTATAGTTTGGCCTAGTAGTCCACAGGGTAGCTTGGTAAACCAAGGGAATAGAAAGAAGAGGGGTCATGGTAGATGGAAACTGAAGGAACATACCTAGCACAAATATATTTTTGCACAAATACACAGACACAAAAGATTTAAAATTGATAATGTTTACTTGTCTTCAAACAAAAGGAAATAAACAAGAAATAAAGCAATGTTCAGCCAAACAAACCCACATCTTCTGGAACACCATGATGAGGAAGGTCTTCAGTTATGGTCAAGCTCCTCATCACTGAGGCGAGAAAACTGCTAAGGCACGGCATCTCATGAAGTAGTCTGTAAAGGCATCTCTTACCTTTACAGCTGAGTTGGCTGACTGACCCGAGCTCCTAGAGGTGAATAGTGGGTTACCCTGCCTGGGGCTCCACTACAATGTTGGGACTGTCATAGTCACAAACAAAGTTGTGAAACACACAGGCATCTTTGATGACCACATCTACAGTATCAGGAGCCAACTGCAGCGCACAGGTGAAGAACTTCCACTTACTAACCATGATTCCGAAGGTGCACTCCACAAAGCGTTGTGCCCGGCTCAGCCTCATGTTGAAGACCCTCTTCCAGACATCTAGTCCGTGGGTATGGACGCAGCAGGTTTTCACTAAGGGGAAAAGCCTAATCCGCTACCATGACGTAGGGACTGGATGCGTAGTACCCGGAAGTGGTCTTGGTGGAGGTAGAGTCACCTGATCTAGCAGTACTCTGCGACCCAAAACCGTTGTCAGTAGCGCCCGGGAGTCTCCAGTACTACCATAGGCAACGATGTCGATAGCAAGAAATCGGTACATGGCATCAGCCACCACCATCAGGACCACTGAAAAGTACTTGTTGTAGTTGAAGTACAGTGATCTTGTGTGCTCTGGCTACTGCACACGTACATGCTTTCCGTCGACACCGCCGATACAGTTGGGGAAATTGGCCACAGACTGAAAGCCTGATGCTGCCTGCAACCAAATCTCCTGGGTCGGACTGGGCATCGATATGTGTTGCAAGTGCTGCTAGATAAGATGGCATGTGTTCCTTACAATTCCTGATATGATGGATAGGCCCACCCGGAATTGGAGGTGCAGGGATGCATAACTCTTCCCTGTTGCCAGAAACCCAGAATATTCTATCTAGTGAAGCAGTGATCAGCCGATCACTGATTCAATCCCCCATAGGGACAGAAAAAAAAAGTTATAAAAAAGTAAAAATAAAAAAGTTTAAATAAGTTTAAAATAAATTAGAAATAAATAAAGGCCCAAAAATCCCTTTTTCCACATATAAAATGTTTTATTATCTAAAATAAAGAAAAATAGAAAAAAAAAATTACATATCTGGTATCACCGTGTCCGTAATAACATGAACAATAAAATTAAAACGTTATTTAATCTGAACCGCACAAAATAATGATTATTCACCACCTTTCCTTTACAAAATGTTCAATAAAAAGTAATCAAATGGTCAGATGAAAACCAAAATGGTACCAATTAAAAGTAGAGGTCATCCCGTAAAAAATAAGCCCTCAACTAGCTCTGTCTAGCGAAAAATACAAATGTTTACAAAAAAATAATTGATTTTATCCCCTAAAATTAATTTTATTCTGCACAAATAGCAACGCATTAAAAATAATATAAATGAGGTATCGCCGTAATCGCACCGACCCGCAGAATAAAGGTAATATGTTACTTATGCTATACGCTGCACGGGAAAAACAAAATGCTAAAAAGCAATGTCAGAATTGATGTTTCCTTTTACATCCCACCCAGAAAGAGTTAATAAAATGTAGTCAATAAGTTACAGGCACCCCAAAATGGTGACATTGAAAAGTACATCTAATACCGCAAACAACAAGCCCTAATATGGCCACATTGCCAGAAAATAAAAATAAAAATCTAGCTTGTACAATGTGAAGACAAAAACCCCAAAAGTCGCCAAATCATTAGGATATAAGTGGCTGCGATTAGAAGGAAATGTATAAGCTGTACGAGCGTTTTCAGGGGACACCCCATATTTAGAGCTTATGAGAGATAATACACCAGCGCTGATCCCCCAGAATGCCCCTCTTCCCCGTCCGTGTCATAGGAGCTAGTGGGAAAATAGAATGGGATTTGGTGTGCCCAATTTACTCCGCACAGCTTACATATTCACTTCTGGGTTACTAATGCTCACTACATCACTTGATAAATTCTTTGAGGGGTGCAGTTTTCAAAACGGGGTCACTTTTTAGAGGTTTCCACTGTTTTGACACCTCAAGGGCTTTGTAAATGCGACATGGTGCCTGAAACTGATCACAGCCAGATCTGCCCTCTAAAAGCTCCTTGGCGCGCCTTCCCTTCTGCGTCTCGCTGTGCGTCCATATATTAATTTACACCCACAAGTGGGGTGCTATGGTAGTCGGGAGAACTTGCATAACAAATTGTGGGATGCATTTTTTCCTTTAACCCCTTGTGAATGTGCAAATTCTAGGGCTAAACGAAAATATTAGTAAAATAAAATCAAATTTAAAAATTTCACCTCCATTTTGTATTAATTCCTGTTAAGCACTTATAGGGTTAAAATACTAGGTATATGTTGTTTTGGCTTATTTAAGGGGTGCAGTTTTGAAAATGGGGTGATTTATGGGGGGTTTTAATACAAGGGTCTTTCAAAACCCCTTCATAACTGGATTAGTCTCTTAAAAAATGGGTTTTGGAAATTTCTTGAAAATTTTGAATATTGTTGTTTCACTTGTAAACCTTATAATGTCCGTAAAAAATAAAAGGGTGACTAAAGAGATAAAGCAGAGATCTGGGACATGAGATTTAGGATATAATTTTGGTGGTCTGACTATCTGTATGCAATGCACATCATTTCAAACTTTATAAAATGCATATTTTTTCAAAATTTCCACCAAATTTCCTATTTTTTCATAATTAAACACAAAACATAAAAACCAAAATTTACCACTAACATGAAGTACAATGTGTTACGAAAAAAAAAATCTCAAAATCACTTTGGTAAGTTAAAGCGTTCCAAAGTTATTAACACATAAAGTGACACATGTCAGTTTTGAAAAATCAAGCTTGGTCAAGAAGTCAAAAAGTGCCATCGGCGGGAAGGGGTTAAATAAATAAATAAATACATTAATTAATTAATTAAAATTGTATTTAATTATTTATCTATTGAATGAATGAATGAATGAATGAATGAATGAATGAATGAATGAAAGAAAGAATCCTTAGGGTATAAGTTCACACAGAATTTTTTACAAGTGAATTTTGAGGTGGCGTTTCAAAAACGCCTACAACTCTCCCATTCATTTCAATGGTCAGGGGCAGATTTTTTTTCCTCTAGCTTCAGGACATATTTTCATGCAGATTCTGCATTTCACACCCCACTGAAACAAAAGAGAGGCAGAAAAGAACGCTAGAAGTTTTTTGCAGCAGTTTTTAGAGTGGTGTTTTTTCTGCTTCACATTCATTCCAATGGGATTTGGAGGTCAAAATCAAATGTGCGAGATGGGAAGCTTTTTTTTTTATTTAGGCAGATTTGGCCTAAAAAATCCACCTGTAAAAAAAAAAAACTCTGTGAACTGACTCTTAGAGTTTTTATAAGCAAGGCCCAAAATATCTCTTCTGCAGACAGAAACCTCAAATACACACTCCTTTATTCTTTTGACAGATATTGATCTAAATCTAAAGATCCTACTATAAATGTGAAAGTTTGGATGTTTGTCCCTCAATCACTCAAAAACGGCTGAACGGATTTGCCTGAAATTTGCCACAACCCCGATTAAAACATAGGCTACTTTTTATACCAGTAAATGACGTCCCTACATGACTGCTATGAAGGAATTTAGGTTCACACAACAATAAAGGACCTGTGATGATGTCATCACAGGTCCTTGAGCCGTTCTCTGATAGAATCAGGCTATGCAGTGGGCGGAACTATACACTAATTTGTGGGCGGAGCTATATTACATGAAGCTGGATAGTGTGAAAGCTGAAGAAAATGGAGTCTTATGGAAGATCAGTAGACTACAGAACATGCAGGCTGTGTCTGGACAAGAGGAGTATATTCGGTGTAGAGTTTCAGTGAGTTCAAAGGGGAATTTGTTGTTCTGCCTTTGATGGGGGAGGGGGGAGAACTGTGGCACATTTCAGCAACATCCGTTCAGCCGTTGACACTGTCACTCAAGACAACCCCTGTAATCCAAATTGCCAGATGTAGCTGAGCTGAGACAGCGCGGTAGCAGTTTGTGTGCGTAACACGAGGCCATGTGCTGTTCGGGCTCTTGGGAGGGAAGGGCAAACTATATCAAAGTTCAGCCGTGTCTAACACCGAGGCTACTAGGACACTCACACAAGACAACCCCTCTGATCCAAATTGCCAGATGTAGCAGAGCTAAGGTAGCGCAGTAGCGTAGCTTGCTCTGCTCTCCATAAGGATGTACATACAGCTGCATCTGCTGTGCACATGCACAGATGTAGCAGAGCCGAGACGCGGTCGCAGGCAGATCATCGCTAACCGCATTTTGCTAAATATAAGTGGCTCATTGCCAACAACAACCTGCAGACGTATTTATTTATACAATCATGTTCACACAAGGCGATTTCTTATATTCTTGTCTCCTTAGACGGTTGTGTTTAGATTCCAATTTTGTCCAGATGGTATTGGGTTAAGGTTGATGTTTCACTTCAGGTGTTTAGAGTTAGATATTAGAGGACTGTGTCTTTAAAAGCACCTTGATTCATCTAGGTACTAGGCTACAACTAAGGAACCAAGTTGCTGGGACACTTTTCTCTGTCTTTTATTGGAGTCACTGTTGCCATTTGGAATTGTTTGTACTTTTTAAACTTGATAAATCAATAAATATGGAATTTTAAGAAGTTGATGGCTGGATTTCCATCTACAAATTTCCTTGCTGTGTAAGCGCTCCGGACCGAGGAGCTTCAATCCATGCACCTCTTTTCTTCAGAAGGATGTGAGTGTTCATGATTTGTTTATTTAACTATCCGACATAAGTGGGCTGTGTTTTCCCTCTCCCTTATCCCTTACTTCAGTGGTCATTGGAAACATTGTTCATCTAGAAATATAAAACTAGTTAAAATGCAACATAATTCTTGTATACCTCAAATATTAGTCATTTCTGAGGAAACAGCTGATTATACGGTCTTCTAAAAGGATGATTTAGAGATATTAAAAAAAAAATCATTGATCCCCAATTATAATCCCCCAATATAATAACCACATTATTGCACGGATGGGCATTTCTTGGAACCTTTTTGCAATTCAATTCACGTATGTATCATAATATATAGAGAGATAAGGGATCAGGACAGGCCGGCCACGCACATCAAATGGAGGTCTATTTTCTCATGAGAGGTACAAAGGACTGGGTATGAATGCCTGGTCCTTTATTCCTTTGGGTGATAAACTAGAAATGAATACCAGCAACCAATTCCTCTCTCCCCTTAATAAACATGCCTGCTTGTCTGACCTGTGAGTACATGTATGTGTGTATGCTGACTGATAGCTATCTCATATGCATAGTTGGCTGAAACTTGAATCATATGAAAATAAGTGCAAAAAGGAAGAAAGTCACCTGTAACAACCAATAACATTTCTGTCCTCATCTAAAGAGATCCTAGGAAAGTAAAAGCTGTGACATAATATAACCATGGTTTTCCCTCATCAACTTTTTGTATAACAATTTTTGTTGATGATATTGAACATATAAGATAGGCCAACAATATTAGATCAGTGCAGGTCTAACACCTCCCCCCCCCCCACACCTTCCCCATCAGCCATGGCCATAGCATTTAGATGTGCACTGCAGCAGTCACTTCAA
This sequence comes from Leptodactylus fuscus, assembly GCF_031893055.1. Lineage (NCBI taxonomy): Eukaryota > Metazoa > Chordata > Amphibia > Anura > Leptodactylidae > Leptodactylus > Leptodactylus fuscus. The sequence continues at coordinate 205,213,519 of NC_134268.1, read as the reverse complement.
TAGGACTCAATCGCAAACAGGCCATGTGACCAATGAACATAAGATCACTAGCCTGTGAATTGGAAACAGCCGTCACCCAAACAGCTGACCTATGGGCTTGCCAGACCTCTTCTGATCTGATATTGGCAACCTAACATACAGTGGGGCAAAAAAGTATTTAGTCAGTCACCAATAGTGCAAGTTCCACCACTTAAAAAGATGAGAGGCGTCTGTAATTTACATCATAGGTAGACCTCAACTATGAGAGACAAAATGAGAAAACAAATCCAGAAAATCACATTGTCTGCTTTTGTAAGAATTTATTTGCAAATTATGGTGGAAAATAAGTATTTGGTCACCTACAAACAATCAAGATTTCTGGCTGTCACAGACCTGTAACTTCTTCTTTAAGAGTCTCCTCTTTCCTCCACTCATTACCTGTAGTAATGGCACCTGTTTAAACTTGTTATCAGTATAAAAAGACACCTGTGCACACCCTCAAACAGTCAGACTCCAAACTCCACTATGGTGAAGACCAAAGAGCTGTCAAAGGACACCAGAAACAAAATTGTAGCCCTGCATCAGGCTGAGAAGACTGAATCTGCAATAGGCAACCAGCTTGGATTGAAGAAATCAACTGTGGGAGCAATAATTAGAAAATGGAAGACATACAAGACCACTGATAATCTCCCTCGCTCTGGGGCTCCACGCAAAATCTCACCCCATGGGGTCAAAATGATCACAAGAACGGTGAGCAAAAATCCCAGAACCACGCGGGGGGACCTAGTGAATGAACTGCAGAGAGCTGGGACCAATGTAACAAAGCCTACCATCAGTAACACACTACACCGCCAGGGACTCAGATCCTGCAGTGCCAGACGTGTCCCACTGCTTAAGCCAGTACATGTCCGGGCCCGTCTGAAGTTTGCTAGAGAGCATTTGGATGATCCAGAAGAGTATTGGGAGAATGTCCTATGATCTGATGAAACCAAACTGGAACTGTTTGGTAGAAACACAACTTTTCGTGTTTGGAGGAAAAAGAATACTGAGTTGCATCCATCAAACACCATACCTACTGTAAAGCATGGGGGTGGAAACATTATGCTTTGCGGCTGTTTCTCTGCAAAGGGGCCTGGACGACTGATCCGGGTACATGAAAGAATGAATGGGGCCATGTATCGTGAGATTTTGAGTGCAAACTTCCTTCCATCAGCAAGAGCATTGAAGATGAAACGTGGCTAGGTCTTTCAACATGACAATGATCCAAAGCACACCGCCAGGGCATTGAAGGAGTGGCTTTGTAAGAAGCATTTCAAGGTCCTGGAGTGGCCTAGCCAGTCTCCAGATCTCAACCCTATAGAAAACCTTTGGAGGGAGTTGAAAGTCTGTGTTGCCAAGCGACAGCCCCAAAACATCACTGCTCTAGAGGAGATCTGCATGGAGGAATGGGCCGACATACCAACAACAGTGTGTGCCAACCTTGTGAAGACTTACAGAAAACGTTTGACCTCTGTCATTGCCAACAAAGGATATAGAACAAAGTATTGAGATGAAATTTTGTTACTGACCAAATACTTATTTTCCACCATAATTTGCAAATAAATTCTTACAAAATCAGACAATGTGATTTTCTGGATTTGTTTTCTCATTTTGTCTCTCATAGTTGAGGTCTACCTATGATGTAAATTACAGACGCCTCTCATCTTTTTAAGTGGTGGAACTTGCATTATTGGTGACTGACTAAATACTTTTTTGCCCCACTGTATATGCTTGACTTCAGACATTGTGTTATACCAGCCTGATGAAGGGACCATTCTAGTAGTTCCCAAAAGCTCACAATATGTCCTAATTTTTTTAAGTTAGCCATTAATAAAGGTATCAACTACAGAAGACTTCTCCAAAAAAATGTATTTCACAACCTAACATAAGGATAGGTCATAGGATAGTTCCTAAAAATCACTTTATCTTTCCTTGTAAATGTTCTCAGTAACAATAGTCATCGTAATAGAGGACACGTGGGACATTTGCGCCATGTCATTCTTGAGACACAGAGCAGGCACACATTGGGAATCTGCTCAGTATCATCACAGTTTCAATACTTCACAGTCTTTCAAAGGCCAAGAGCTCACTTGTCACTTGTCTGCCCCTAGAGCTGCTGAGCTCTTGTCTTACATACACTGGTCTAGGCAGGGGCGGATCCAGGGCTGGGCGAGCCGGGCAACCGCTTAGTGGGGCCCCGCGGCGCGGCCGGGACCTAACAAAATGGTCCCGGTCGGCATATCCCGATTCCAACTGAGCTCAGTGTTAAAGCAGGAGCTGACAGCTCCTGCTTTAAACGCCTATGTATTCAGCTCATCGGCGGTAGGACGCCGATGAGCTGACAACATAGGCGTTTAAAGCAGGAGCTGTCACAGCTCAGCTCCTGCTTTAGCGCTGAGCTCCGGCATTTGTAGCCGCGATGTGATGACGTCACATCGCGCCTACAATATGTGTACGAGGGAGAGAGCTGCGGGGGAACGAGGAATGGTGAGTGTGTGTGTGAGTGTGAGAACGGCATGACACTGGGGCAGATAGAGGGGGAGAGAACAGCATGACACTGGGGCAGATAGAGGGGGGAGAACGGCATGGCACTGGGACAGATAGAGGGGGGGAGAACAGCATGACACTGGGGCAGATAGAGGGGGAGAGAACAGCATGACACTGGGGCAGATGGAGGGGGGGAGAACAGCATGACACTGGGGCAGATGGAGGGGGGAGAATGGCATGGCACTGGGGCAGATGGAGGGGGGGAGAACAGCATAACACTGGGGCAGATAGAGGGGGAGAGAACAGCATGACACTGGGGCAGATGGAGGGGGAGAACGGCATGACACTGGGGTAGATGAAGGGGGGAGAATGGCATGACACTGGGGCAGATGGAGGGGGGGAGAACAGCATGACACTGGGTCAGATGGAGGGGGGGAGAACAGCATGACACTGGGGCAGATGAAGGGGGAGAATGGCATGACACTGGGGCAGATGAAGGGGGAGAATGGCATGACACTGGGGCAGATGAAGGGGGGAGAACAGCATGACACTGGGGCAGATGGAGGGGGAGAGAACAGCATGACACTGGGGCAGATGGAGGGGGGAGAACGGCATGATACTGGGGCAGATGAAGAGGGGGAGAACAGCATGACACTGGGGCAAATGAAGGGGGAGAGAACAGCATGACACTGGGGCAGATGAAGGGGGGAGAATGGCATGACACTGGGGCAAATGAAGGGGGGGGAACGGCATGACACTGAAGCAGATGAAGGGGGGGATGGCATGACACTGGGGCAGATGAAGGGGGGGGGAATGGCATGACATTGGGGCAGATGAAGGGGGGAGAACGGCATGACACTGGGGCAGATGAAGGGGGGAGAATGGCATGACACTGGGGCAGAGACGGGGGGGAATGAAACTGTGGGCAGATAAAGGGGGAGAATGGCATGAAACTGGGGACAGAGATAGAAGGGGGGGACATGAAACTAGGGGTAGATGAAGGGTGTATATGAAAATGGGGGGAGATATAATTTACGGGTGACTGTAGGAGGATTATACTGTGTGGAATCACATGAAAATTGAATGAGAATGGGTGGAGTCAACATAAAAGTGGGAGAGGCCTAATTTGCTGCTGAGTGCGCCGCACGTTTTGTTCCCTCTTTCTAGTCTTCAACAGTTGGGAAGTACAGGTTAGAAGTGCGAGACCCCCCAGTAAGCAGGGCCCCGCCAAAGTCAATTGCCCAGGGCCCCGCAAACCCTGGATCCGCCACTGGGTCTAGGCATGTCAGTCTGGTTCTGACAACACACTAACCTGCAACTCATATGGGTCTCTGTGTCTTTGGCACTGTGGCCTCAATCCAAGACAGAACTCACTGCTCAGTAGCTGCCATGTCCCTCACATAGCTGAAAATCTCACTCAGATGCTCATAACCCACCTGCCCTGACCTGACACTATTTTGCTCTATCAAAAACCTAATTGGACTTGTCCGTCTTTTATTTTCTCAATTACACTCATTGACAAAAAACAACACACCAAGTTGTTTCTGGAACAGTGAATATAATATTAGCGTGAAATTATAAGTTTATAGAGGAAAACTGTTGGAGCAGTTGGGGCTAAAGTCACTCCACAGCAAAGGCAGGACTGAGGCCTTCACCAAAACCGCTTCTTGAACCCAAATGTCATCGGATCCCAAATCAAACATGGATGACTTAATACAACAAAATTCCAGTCCTGGTGATGGTTGGCTGTCAATGGCAGAAAACATAATGGGCACCATAACACTAAATTTCCTTCTGCTAAAAACATGGAAAAGGGACAGACCTGTGTAATGAAGGCGCCCCCTGTGTCTGGAAGGTGGACAAGGAAATTGGAGGAGCTGCTCGTGCTTATCAGCAGATCAAGCAATCCTCTTCCTGGTCTCAACAAGGAGTACACTACCCATAAGTATCCTCTGAGAGTATTTTTGTAGGGCAGCAGGGGCCCTCTTAGGGTAAGTTCACACAGGGTTTTTTGGTCAGGATTTTGAGTCCATATCCGTCTCAAAATCCTGACTAAAAAAGGGGCAACATGGTGGCTCAGTGGTTAGTGTGGATTTCCTCCCAATCTACAAAGACATACTGAAAGGGAAATAAACGTACATTGTGATCCCTATATGGGGCTCACAATCTACATTGAAAAAAAAAATCCTGACCAAAAAGACAGCTCCCGCCTGAAGAAAGCAATAGAAGTGAATGGGAGGCGAAAAACGCACGTTTTTTTCCAAACACAACACGTTTTTTTCGGTTCATTCACTTTTTAGGGTTAGTTCACACGGGGGAAAAGAGGCTGTTTTTGACAGCGGATTTCGCTTCAAAATCAGCCCCTTTACAATGGAGCCCTATGTGAACAGCTAGCTTTTTTTTTTCTGCTGGCTTTTTTTTCTGCTACCTTTATTTTCTGCTAGCAGAAAAAGAAGCGACATGACCTTTCTTCAGGCGTTTTCCAGGTTTTTCCAGTGCCAAAATAAGCCACACGTTATTTACTTGTGAACTAACCCGAAAACAGCCTGGCGTTTTTTTAAGCGGTTTTTACAAAAGAACGCTCCAAAAAAAGCTCCATAAAGCGCGGCAAGGTCCAAAAAAAGCTTCCTAATTAAGGAAGCGTTTTCTTCCGGTGCCAAAATAAGCCTCAGGTAATTTATGTGTGAACAGGCTAGTTCACACGGCGGCAAAGAGGCTAATTTTGAGAGCGGATTTCACTTCAAAATCAGCCCCTTTGCAATAGTGGTCTATGTAGTCTGCTAGCAGAAAAAAAAGAAGCGACATGACTGTTTTCCGCCTGAAGATAGCAATAGAAGTGAATGGGAGGCGAAAAATGCCTCACTTTTTTTTTTTTGCATAAAGCCTAGCTTTTTTTGCAAAAAAAAAGCGACCAAAACGGCGAGGCTTTTTTTTTCCGGCCCATTCACTTTACAGGAGTGGAAAACAGCCTGGCTTTTTTTAAAGCTGTTTTTATTAAAAAAAAAAGCTCCTAAAAGTACGGCAAGGTCCAAAAAAAGCTTCCTAAATTAGGAAGCTTTTTTTTTCAGGACCAAAAGGAAAATGGCGCTTTATTTGGCGCTGAATTTTCAGCGCTGAAAAAAAGCCTCCCATTGATTTCAATTGATTCTGCTACCTGCACACGTAATTTACGGCCCAATTTTCCTTCGTGTGAATGGACCCTAATATCTCTGTAGGGTACCCAGTTGTGGTACCTGTAGATGACTCCCTGTGCACTCTCAGACTAACCCAAAGAAGAGCAGATGAATCCACAAGTGGGTCCCCGTGTGTAGTACAGAACACTCACTCTACTACATATAGCAGGCAGGCAGTGTTCAGCATCACAACCAGCCTATGCGTCCATATAATGGAGTAGGCAGATTATTTTTTAAAAGATGGCCATTTATCATTATATAGACGCTTTGACTTGCTGAGAAGACATCTAGACACAAAGCCAGTCCAGTTCCGCCTTCTCATCATGGTATTGAGGACCCAATCACCAATGGTATTGCAATATCTTGCTGCTGCTGCTGCTGAAGCCTGCCTGCTTGTGAGCATGATACCCCATCTTAAAGAACTAATAGGGCCCTAGCTCAAGGCAAAAACCAGTCTGCAGGCTGCTCAAAGGGCCCAAGAATAGAAACAAGGACAAAATAAGTGGCTACTGCTAAAAAGAAAAATCTTATATCGGTGCAGTTTTAGTAGTTTGCAAAAGATTCTCAGGTGATATTAAAAATGTATGCCCCCACAATGTATTTTACTGGTGTGCCTTAACTACCACTGCCGATTATTGCCCTGTTAGATGGTGAAAACAAATATTTTTTACCTCATCCCTTTCACTAGACATGAGGGTTATGGCACCCTTTGCTGCCAGCCACATCATCCTGGTCACAAAAGGCCCATGTTGAAAAAGGAGAAAATAGTATAAATGACAAAACATCCACTACAACAATTAAAATAACCCAATTAGTTGCTATGGACAACTCCTCCATAATGCCCTTGTTCTAAGGACCGTACAAAATTACAAATAGCCGATATGTAAAAAAGTTTTCTATACACTTTATTTATCAAAATTATATTTAAAAATTCATTGTGATCAACAGATGTAGATGGAACAACAGCAAATACATGGATATAGACCAAAACAGATTATCTGTGTATTTTGATTATCATATATTGTCCATTTTGTGCCCATAAGCCTGGTCCGTTGCTTGTGTTTTGGTCTATATCCATGTATTTGCTGTTGTTCCATCTACATCTGTTGATCACAATGAATTTTTAAATATAATTTTGATAAATAAAGTGTATAGAAAACTTTTTTACATATTGGCTATTTGTAATTTTGGTGTTTGTAAAATAGGCCCGTTATGTTTATTGAGGAAACTTGTTTGTGTTCACTTGTTCTAGTTTTCATACATCTCCCCCTGGTATTGAAATTGTTACCCCACATCTCTCAGGGGAGCCTGCTAATCCGGCATGCTGGGAGATGTAATCGCAGAGCTCCCTTGCAGATGGAAGTATACAGCCCTATGGCTACAAGCAAAGTGTGAGCGACTGTCAGCTGGTCTGGTCACGTGGTGCGGGGTGGAAGGTCGCTCGATCACAATGGAGCTGTCGGAGGACTCGCTGAGGGGATTGCATCGTTTAGCGGATCCGGCCCAGTTTAGCCTTAAAGCTTTCAGTGCTGTCCTCCGGGCGGCCTTCCAGAGCCTGAGCCCGGACCAGGCCGCACATCCTGCTGTAGGTAAGGGAGAGTGGGGGCAGGGACTCCGCCTGCTGCTGCCGCCTTTGTGCCCGCTGTGAGCTGGACGGGCAGAGAGGGCACCAGGCAGCCGCAATGTGCAGCTCACATTACTCCAAGCTTTTGTTCGCCTTCTGGGTGCTGGGCGACATTTCCCTGGCAGACACCCGGGAGAGGGGAGGGAGGGGGTGCTGTGTGACAGACAGGCCGGCCTAGTAGCAGCTGGAGGGACACACAGCCTAGGAGTAGAATAGAGGGGATCACAGCTCAGAGGGCAGGGCCCTCCGGGGAATACACAAACTGGGGGCGCTCGCCACAGCTCCGGCATTGTCACTGTCCAGGGAGAGAGAGAGAGAGAGAGAGAGAGAGGAACCCCGTTGCCCCTGACAACCTTTCTTTTTACAATGCGTTTGTAAATAAAAGCTGGCCGCTGATTGGCTGGTTCGGGCATCACCGCTGCTAATTACTAGGTGGTCAGATACAAAGTAGCGATTGTACGTGAGAGCCTTGTCATATGTAGGCTCAATACGTTACTGGCTCATGTGAACTCTGCCCGATTGTTTACTATTAGGGTTTATGGCATTAGCCGGGTGACAAGCCATAGACCTACCACTGCTGGGTTACTGTAGTTGTTACAGTGTGTCAGCTGACTAAACTAACAGGACACATTTGTAGCCAGCTGTCATCTGAGAATAGAGCTGACCCTACACATAAGATATTTATCTGCAGATCGTTGGCAAGCCCAGTTTATTTTAGTCAAGTCTGTTATTAATCCTAAACCCATGACTGCCATAGACATAATAATAATATTCTTGGCAGGTTTTACCATGTTCAGCTGGATGTGGTAGTGGGCAGCAGATAAAAATCAGATGTGTATTGACAGATTTAGACTAAGACTGTATGTAGCAAACAAAGACTGCCATTTGCTAAATGAAAAATTTGAGGAAATAAAGAAAAACATTAAAATATGAATATTATGAATATTTCAACATTATTAAATAAACCCATAAAATCCAACGACCCCTGATATGAGCGGCTGGATGGTCTGATGAGATAGTTAGAATTGTGGGACCTTGTAAGAGGGATTCAAGTGGAAGGTCAGATATAAAAACTAGGCTTTTACAGGTAATTTCAAGATGATAATATTGTAAGACTATCCTTAGCATATCCTTAGGCTAGGCCATCAATGTCACATCAGTGTAGGTCCCATTCCTGGCACCCCCACTGATCAGCTGGCGTACACGCTGAAGCCACTTCATGGTGTACATTGCTCCATATACTGTACAGTTAGCAGTGGCTATGCTCAGTATTGCAGCTATTTCTTAGTCAGTCCACCATATGTGAAAATAACCACACATATGAAAATACAGAAACACAATGGAAAATAATAGACTATAATAAATCAAAATATTAAAAAATCATAATTAACTATAGTTGTAGCACTAGGCCCAAAGTATGTTATATAGTAAACTAAACAGGATAAGGACAGATGCTAGCATACATTGTATTTTAGTTCTTTATTGCTTTGAAGAATTTTTTTTTTTTAATGTGAAAAACGAATAAAAAAGGAAATACCAAATATTATATTACATACAAAATATTCTAAAATGTTGCTGTGCCATTGTATTGTTGTATTCTGCTAGACCATAGCTGGCTATGACAGTATACAGCACTATTTAAAAGCAGCCTAGGACAATCTACAATTAGACAGTGCAGAAGGATAATGAACAGCAGCAGAGAGCAAAGGATGTTACAGGACAAATAGTGTTAAGTGGAAATAGGCTTTAAAAGTAGGTCTGTCACCAAATCCCAAATCTAGCACATCACCCCCCTAACACACACACAGATAAATAGGTTAGTCACCTGTATCCCACAGTACTTTCCCTTTGGTATGGAAGTGTTACATAGTAGATGAGGTTGGATAAAGACATTAGTCCATCAAGTCCAACCTATAACCCTACAATCCCCTACAGGGTTGATCCAGGGGAAGGCAAAAAAAAAAACCCATGAGGCTCATGCCAATTGCCCTATTCCAGGGGAAAAAAATCCTTCATAGGACCTGTTGTCTATCACATATTCCCAATCAGATAACAATAGTAGGATATTTGTTCTTACAACTCTGTGTTCTTCTGTTATTCCTCCTAGACATAAATGACACGACTGACAACTATTACCATTCTGTGTCCCATTACAGTATCACACTGCCAGCAGTCACTGAACAATGTTAGTGTATATAGAGGCACACCTATATCTGGTGACACCCAGTTGTCAGTATATTCTTAATTTTCTAGAAGGAATAACAGGGAAATGGCACAGAAGAATTCTAATAAAAGATGTCTCAGGGTTATTAATTTATGGGTAAGTATGTACTAAAACAGACATGTAAGGAGAAGTGACAGGTCAGGTCCTTTTTCAATTTTACTTTTTCTGAATTATTTACAATTCTGTCTGTTTCTTTTGTTACTGATGTTGTTATTGATCACATGAAAAGAGGCATCACCCAATGAATCAGGCTGCACTTGCACATTCATTTTGATGAAACTCCCTCTATATAACACTGGGCTGTTTTTCTATGTCTTAGGCCTCATCCACTTATTTACTTTTTGAGAAATAGAAATGAACAGCAGTATAAGGGTATATAAGTATGAACAGCAGTATAAGGGTATATAAGTATGAACAGAAGTATAAGGGTATATAAGTATGAACAGCAGTATAAGGGTATATAAGTATGAACAGCAGTATAAGGGTATATAAGTATGAACAGAAGTATAAGGGTATATAAGTATGAACAGCAGTATAAGGGTATATAAGTATGAACAGAAGTATAAGGGTATATAAGTATGAACAGAAGTATAAGGGTATATAAGTATGAACAGCAGTATAAGGGTATATAAGTATGAACAGAAGTATAAGGGTATATAAGTATGAACAGCAGTATAAGGGTATATAAGTATGAACAGAAGTATAAGGGTATATAAGTATGAACAGCAGTATAAGGGTATATAAGTATGAACAGAAGTATAAGGGTATATAAGTATGAACAGAAGTATAAGGGTATATAAGTATGAACAGCAGTATAAGGGTATATAAGTATGAACAGCAGTATAAGGGTATATAAGTATGAACAGCAGTATAAGGGTATATAAGTATGAACAGAAGTATAAGGGTATATAAGTATGAACAGCAGTATAAGGGTATATAAGTATGAACAGCAGTATAAGGGTATATAAGTATGAACAGAAGTATAAGGGTATATAAGTATGAACAGCAGTATAAGGGTATATAAGTATGAACAGCAGTATAAGGGTATATAAGTATGAACAGCAGTATAAGGGTATATAAGTATGAACAGCAGCATAAGGGTATATAAGTATGAACAGCAGTATAAGGGTATATAAGTATGAACAGAAGTATAAGGGTATATAAGTATGAACAGCAGTATAAGGGTATATAAACATGTGGCACATTTGTTGCAGAATTATCTATAACTGAAAATCAGTTCTATTCATCTGAATGGGATTTTGCCACAGCTACAAACTCATGACTTTCTACAAGCTACAAATTCTGAAAATTGTGCAGCAAATCCTCTGCATTTTGGTTTATAGTATTTCTCAAAAACTTAGTAAATTTGTACCTGTGTACAATCCAGGCCTTATCATTTGAAATCACTTTGGTGAATCCTCCTATAAATGGTGGAATTGGGGGTTGGGTGTTTACTTTGAAAGTAAAATATGTTCATCATAATTACTGTAAAATTAAAGACAAAGTAACTACTGTGATTACATGAAATATAAAAGCCTTTGCCATGGTTCCTGTAACTGGAGTAAATGTCTATGATTATCGGCTGTAATATACCAAGAATTTTCTGTCATGACAGGGGAACAGTGGATTGAGAACCTAAAGTCCATATTCATTAAATAATGATTGTTTTAGTACCAAAGATAATCAATTAAAAAACTCTATATTTTGTATCTGACTTTTTCAAATGTTTGATTGTGGGATTATTGTATGTCAGCTGCTAATATTTCATGTTATCCTTGTGCTAAGTTCAATCATTTCTATATCTGGCAATTATTTAGTACATTATATAACTGATAATTTATCTTCCTTTACATATTTTTTTTTTGTTCTTTTATGTCTGAGTTATTGTTCATTAGAATTTCCCTTCTTGATAATCTATTCCCAGTGGTATAAATAGTTTGTGTACCATGTTAGAGACTGGAATGAATGCTTTGTGTCATTTTAATTCAAACAATAAGGGCACATTGTGCTTGCTAAGCCAGTAACAAATCTGTTCTGCAAACAAGGTATACATGCTACAATCAAATAAATGTGTGTATGTATAGAATGTTTATATTGAATAGTCTGTACATATATGTACATATGTGTGCAACTGTATAGATGTGTGTATATAAATGTATGTACCTATACAATGTTATACACAGATATGTGATTATATAGTTTATATATATATATATATATATATATATATATATATATATATATATATATATATATGTTCCAAGTGTTTGTGTTTAGTCATGTAACTAACACACATGCCAGTATTTAGAGGGGAACCATCCTTTTATTGGAGTGAGTTAGTTGTGAGTTAGTGGAGTTAGTTGTTGGGTATATTACAAGGTACAGTCTGCCGACTTGTGTGTTGATATTCCACGTTCTTTTGTCTTACTGTTCTCATATTTCATGGCGTTATTATATGATGACTTCGGTTATAAACACATTGGCAAATTATGGAAAGCTCAAAAGAATTTCCCATCGTTTTCTGTTTAGTATTTACAAATAGTTGAAATAAACGTTAATAAAGTTGTCACTCAGCTCATTGATTTGTTCGATTTGCCAAACTTCCATTGCATGTTGCTTTCCTATTTCCCTACTTAATGTACACAAGCTGCTGTGTGTTTTCCTATCGGTGCTCACCTTAAAGCTATAACACATTAGTAGTATTAGTATTTATTACAGTAACATGTATTCCACTGGTTCCAGTACGTGTAGTGTTTTTTTCTCATCTGTAGATGTCTACAATAAAGTTGGTTTCTACCATGAGTATGAGTCGTTTTAGGGTCCTGTGCTGGGGCAGAGGTTGGGGTGCTGTCCTGTTACCCCTGTTACACATTTAATTAGCTGTGGGATTTCTTGGCAGTCCCTAAGTTTTGACAGGGGAGGGATGAGTTCCTTTATTTCTTGGCCCTGTCTTGTACACTGAAATGCTAAGTCCTTTTGCTTGGTTCCTGAATTAAAGAAAGCTGGAACCTGGACAATTGTGTAACCTTGTACCCAGATTATCGTTGTTCTTACAGATTTATAGCTCAGTGATAACTAGCACCTCGTAGAGAACAAATTTTGTTACTACACTTATTGATGCCTGTCACTTCTAAGTCTCCTCTCTTACTACAGGGAGATTTATACATATACTTGTGACAGTCCTTAGTGCGCTGTTTGGCTGGTCTATGGTCCGATTGAGCTGGACGTTGCTCTTTACTAATTCTCTCAATTTTGCACTGATCAGTAATAATCTCATATATTTATATTATTCTACATATTATATTATACCTATGTTCTAGTATACATGGATATAGCTCTGTGCATTTCTGTTGATATTGGACGTTGCTGTTTAGTAATCTCTGCAGTCTGTTATTGATCGGTAATTGTTATATAGCTTTCTATCTCTCGGTATATAGACACATATATGCTACAATGTACAGATATATGGCTTTTTTGGTGAAACAGTGCTAAAACTAGACACACAAGGGTATGGCGTTTGTTGGATACCAACTAGTAACTTGTACTGTTAGGGACTGTACAGTGGACTTCACTATATTCCCTGTGGATAGGTTTTTTTTTTTTCTTCTAACCTTTTACTCTATAAATACACATATCAACGGTGTATTACTAAAATGTAGCTAGAAAGACAAATACATACCTAATGTCTGACATGTCATGACTTTCATCAGATATCATGTTATATCCCTTAGTACAACACTCATTTCATGTTTGTTACTTTTATATCCAGTACGATTAGTTACATATATACGGTATGTGTATGTATATACTGTGTGTCTGTTCATAGATTCTCCTACATCTATGTACTGTACAGCATACCTGCCTTACTATCACTCGGGTTACATTGTATATGTAATCTGTCATATAATCATATCCTATAGTGTGACGTGGATGACGGTGGGAGCCTTGTGTCATTCACATGCAGCTGTGTGGATGTAACTTCGTCTTGTTAATAGTTAACACGGTGAGATCGCGAGTGGGAATGTGTGTGTCACCAGTTGTGGGCGGCTGCCTGCAGTGCCAGGAACTGCACCTCGTGTGTGAATGGCCTCTTATTAGCGCTGACACTTAGGAAACTGCTCATTTACCAGCATTACAGATAACGTATCCTCACATCGCTAGTAATGGCAGATGTATGCGGGCTGTACATGGGATCCCATATTTACTGTGGTTATATCAAACATGAATGATGCATCAGCCTTCCAGCCACATCCCCATCCTCATGTCTATGTGCTTGTTTACTGCCTGAGTTGGTAAGACTAGTGTTTCCATATCCGTAGTGTTTATTGATGAAGATGGCGATGCTTGTATCTTGTGACCTGATCCCTGTATATTTGTCTTGATCTAGATGACACAGTGTCTCAGCACATCCCCCCTTGTCACATAAAAGAGTGTCAGGCTGCAGCCACTACGTGTATACTTGAAGCAGTGAGGAACAATGTAGACAGAGCAGCTTTCAGGTACCTGCCTCTTAGCCTGAACACAAAAGGATTCTGGGAATAAAATGATCATTTCACCCTGTGTATCTTCTTATTGCTCCTGTTCCTACAGCACATTCCTGGAGGACTGCAAATTCGATAAAGAGAGGACGGAGCACTTCTGGACAGAATACCAGGTCACATATCATGTTATCATGTGCTTATAGTTATTGTTTTCTATATATTTAGTGTATTAATATCAGTCTCTGCTATATTCCAGAAACATAGAGAGCCACTGGAAACTCTGCTAGAGAAGTGAGTATTTTATATTGTTAGGACAGGCTTTATGTAGATGAGCTCTGATGATTCTGACCCGGGAATATTTGTTTACCCAGCATTGGTAGAGGCCCCCCACATGTGTCCGATGTGTCCTGGCGTCTTGCCTATGAAATAAAGGTGATTATATGTGACTATGACTATATACACACACACAAGCGTTATATAATCTAAGACAGTTATTTTCTTCTACAGACCAGTCAGTTGTACAAAACTTACCGACCTTCCTACTTGGTGAAGTTGAATTTAGAGGTAACCTTGGATTTAAGCTAGTATTAGATGATGGCTGATTCTCAGACTGTTTCCTAAACCAGCTCTTTGTTTTGTAGTCCTCAGATGCAAGACAGGCCCAGGACATTAGCTTTAATTGCTCAATGGAGCAACTACAGGTATATATGAATTACTATATCTATGCAATATCTATGTATCTCCAACCTGATTATTCGGAATATTATTTACAACTGACCTAAATAAATAATAGGGTTGGTAATTCTATATTTAAAGATGTCATTTGTCTGTAACTTCTATGTACTTGATAAGATTCCTTAAATTCCAGGTTATCTATCAAGGTTTGCTGTTTGCCAAGGAATGCTATGTATTTATTAAAGCTATGTACACAGCTAGTAGCAGGGCCGGGATGTCATGATAGAATATATGTCCTTGATGGATTACATCACATGTCATCGTGTGCTGTACAAACATGTGGCTGGACTGCATAGTTGCCTGTGCTGCCTTTTATATTATTTAAGTTATCTCCAGCTAAAAATCAGTACTGGCATCATTTCTGATTGATATATATAGCAATCATTCAATCCGTCTTTATGGTTATGGATACGAGAGTGATTGAACGTCGACAATATGGGAATAAATTAATTATTAAAGTAAAGAAGTCGACATTTGACTCAAAATTCTTTGTCCATCATATTTGATATTGGCATTCACACGTTCAATTTGTTAAGGATTTTGGAATCCACTCTTTAAGAAAACTGCATGTGTTAATCCAGTGGTTGCATGTATATATGTATGCGTGTGTGTATATCTATGTGTGTGTGTGTATGTATGTATATATATATATATATATATATATATATATATATATATATATAGGATACATTGTATATACTGCAATCTAACACTATAACATATACAAGCCATAAGCAATATCCCAGATATTACAAAAACATAAGCCCCTAGCTATTCTAAAATTAATGCATGTGATCGTGTGATATATATATATATATATATATATATATATATATATATATATATATATATATATATATATATATATATAACAGTATGTTTTGCTGTTTTTTTGTAGGATTTAGTAGGGAAACTTAAAGACGCGGCCAAGGGTTTGGAGAGGACATCCCAGATGTGAGAACAGAAGAAGAAATGAATTTAGTTTCCTCAGAGACTGTTGATGCATTCCATGATGTTGCAGTGCGATTTGTTGGCATACTAGCTGGACTACTTTTAGGTTATTGAATACTAACACACCTACTGCCTACTAATTCTCTTCTCTAAAGCGTTTGCCAATTGCAGTTCCTTACATATATTTTGCCATGAGCTCTCAGGACTCACCAACCAACCCCCTCTACGAATGGATTTCCATGTCACTATATTGTATGTCATTTGTCAGCGCAAAATAAAAATTATTCTGAAATCTGAGTTGGTGATTTATTTTGTGTCATGTACATCTACCAAACCTGATGCCCTTCAATGTCGGTGAAGCATAGATCTGTATGGAAGGTAATGGAGACTTTATTCGGTGCAGATAGTCGGTATCCGGTATGAGGACACTACAAGCTGCAGTGGTTACAGTGTGAAGTGATACATTCATGAAATTCTTCTGTGTTGTGACATTTTACTTCTCTTCTGATATAATGTCGCCAGCACAGCCTCACTTCCAGAATAATTTAGCGAAACAATGCAATGAAATGAGGGGATACATTGTATATACTGCAATCTAACACTATCAAATATACAAACCCTAAGTAATGTCCCAGATATTACAGGAACATAAGTCCCTAGCTACAATAAACTGAGGGTTAGCATAATACCAAAAGTAATACCTATGAACATAAATATATACGTTCTTATTTTCTGTATACCTTGTAGTTCAAAATCCAAGCTAGTAATAAATGATTCCTACAACTAGTAGAATATGGAGCAAGATCAGAACTATCTCTAAGTTTAGATCAGGTCAGCTTCTTGTGATTGAACTGGGAAAGCTTGTACAATGAAATGAGAGGAGCAGCCTTATTGATACTCCACAATACTCCCCCCACTGCCGGGCACACATTCTTGCCTCTGCACAGCCCTGTGCCCGGAACGGGCGGCGCTTTGTTCAGGGGGTCAGAGACCACCAGCGACCACCCCAGGCAGCAGTAGCGGGAGATCACAGTCCTGTGTATTTACAGAGATCTGGGATCCACTGGAAGAATTTCCTTGTGGCTGCAGCATAAATCCTCTGTCCTGACATGGAATCAGAGAACTAACTGCAGATTTTGGAAACTAAAGGGATTTATAAATTTGACAGATTCGATCAAGTGATACATTTGTCTGTTCACACACAACACCCTACATATCTTGAACCTATGTGTAATCCTATATAAAAGAAACACCTACATGATAAGTTATGTGAAGAAAGTCAGAGAGACAGACACAACCACGTTCTTATCCAGCGTCATGCACATGAGTAGTTACAGGTCTGAATACAGACATAAAGCTCTGTCTAAATCGCTGTGACCTGCTCGCCTCTGCTTCACCTCCTGCCTCTTCATTTTTCCATAGTATCTAGTCGTCTTTCTCGATCTGTTTACGATGAAATGTGAACTGTCCTTAACATTCAATCCAACAGCTGTACATAATATACCACTAGATATGAGCACATATCTGTACAGTTCTGCTCATCCCCGTATAGCTATATATATGTGTATACAGTATACACAGCTGTCTTCAGAGGAAACATTATCCCGTTCTCACATGGTGTTGGCGGGTAATATCGCAGTCCTGTAATATCGCGACAACAATAAGCAGGCTGAGCACACAGCTCAGTGGATGAATGGCTCTCTGCTTACAGAATACAAACTAGTCCTGGAGTTTAGACGTACACCTTTAGAATATACATTATATCTATGTCTTACCATATGTTGTCACATATTAACAGTAGTGGTTATTTTAGTTAGCAGTCCAATGATATCGCGACAACCTCAAGAAGGCAAACAGGTCTATGGTTGGCTTTTCTGCAGTATCTACATGCTTCTAGCAGCACAGATTAGTTGGCACCTTCTGGTTCTAATACTAGTTGTCTTCAGCCCTCGGAGAAGTAGTGGTTATTTTAGTTAGTTCCCCTGTAAGCTGTAACTATATACCTAGTTACGCTCAGTGTGCACTATGCTATATCTCTAGTTAGTTAGTGTTTAGTCTAGTAGTAATTATATCTGTGTAGCTCTATTCTGTAACCCGTGTATATCAAATAGACGGGGGGAGGGGGTAAAAGTGCACACTTTGTACACTTTGGTTATTCCTGTGTGCGTCTGGTTATATAGCTAGTATATTAGTCTTGTTAGTACACTATGAGTGTATAGTTATAGGTAACCTTGTATACGTCTAGCCTGTAGACTGTAATTATATACGTATTTGTATACGTCTAGTTATTGCTATACACAGTGCACTGCTATCTGTATACATCAATACACAGTGGTCATAACATAACTAGTTAGGACACTGGTCTGCTCTCTATTCCTCTGAACAGTAGACTGTAATTCCATCTGTATAAAGCTAGTTCCTCTATTTATATACGTCTAGTGCGTGTCTCTATGTGGCTGTATCTATTACCAGACTACTTAGTATAACGTCATTCTATCTGTATACACTGTATATGGCTGTTTCTATCCAGTATCTATAGCTAAGAGTTCAGTTATTATTCTACTTAGTACAATGTGGATATCTCTGATAATCTAGTTAGCACATTATCTACCTGTATACGCCTGGTTACTAGACAATGAGTATAATCTATCATTACTTCAATCAGTAGACTAGCATTATATCAGCACACATCTATACACACGGGTATATATTTATTAGTCCTGATAGTACACTGTGGGTATATTTATTGTATCCGCTGAGTACACTGAAATTATATGTAACTATCTAATGAGTCTAGTAGACTATAGTTACATTTCTATCCAGTACATGTCTAGTTTGGACATAGTATGAGTCCAGTAATAACACTATTAATACATGGCTAGAATTATCACAACTACAGAAATTCATTTGTAGTAATCGCTAAATCCTTTGATATAATGATCGCTCTCGATATGGTCGCCCGTCGATCCTCTCCATATCGCTGCATGTATACTTCTCTCGGGATATTGTTGCACATTGAATACCCATTGGTTATGTCGTTGTGCCCAGTAAATACAGTCCTGCTAAAGACGTCATTAAGACTGTGTATAGAATTTCTCTTGATGTATGTATTTAGATAAACATATATATCTGTTCACGCCACGATCACTCTTCACATGTACTGTATCAGTACACGCACTTCTGCTGAATATGTCGTGACTATACACTTCTGCATCTATCAGCTTATCGCAACTTAGCTACATGTGAAGGTTACAAGTCTGAATGAGCACAGCTATTCTTCTGCGTCTACAAGCAGATTTACGTCATGGTTTGCGTATAACTTCAGACCTGTGACGTCGTCAATCACACATAAATCTATATTTCGGAAATGTTTATGGATATTGAAAATTCTGTTAATAAACTCGAAGATTGTCGTCAGACCCCTTCATCAGGAATGCCTGGAATATAATTTCCATCTCCACATTTCCTCTCTGGATCATGTATACATGGATGATCGGGGTTTGTTATATTCCATATGTACTGGAGGAGATTTACTAAGCTTAATAATCGTTTATGGTGATGACGTTTTCCACCAGTAACAGAAATGTATATTAAAGAAGGACTGATATTTGATATGATGATAGATAGACAGAGAGATGATAGATAGATAGATAGATAGATAGATAGATAGATAGATAGATAGATTTTCAGTCAAACCGAAATGCGAAAGGAAAACAATTTGTACAATCTGGCACACATGTATGCTATCATTAATATGTGTGTGTGTACAAGAGCCACATACACACAGCACAGTGATGGTGCACACGCGGCAATGACTGTATAGAGTGCCTGTGTGATACTAAGTGTGCACACAGCAGTGAGTGTGTAGATGATGTGAGTGTGCACAGTGTGTACACTAATTCCCAGGCCGCCCTTAAGGAATGAGACCACGTGACGTTGCGGGGCGGGCGGACTCTGAGCCATTTTGGGGACGGTGTCAGTTTGCAGTGTGAGGCTCCAGCGTTCGGAGTGTCCGGGCAGTCAGGGAGAGAGTCGGGAGAAGCTGTGCTGTGAGATCGGGGCTCTGTGTGAGGGGAGAAAGAATAGCTGCAAGGCTAGGCTGTGCACTAGGAGGAGAGGGAACACCGTGCACAGAAACAGGCAGCAGGCGCACAGGACAAAGCGCTGAACATGGTGTAATCTGCCCGGATCCGGCCACAGGAGGCGGCGGCGTTTGCACGGTTGCACAGCTGCAAAGCGCAGGAAGCCGGGGAGCTATCGGGGGACCTCCCACCCTCGGTTTGGCTTTGGCTGGAAAAAGGGGGGGATGAACGCAGTCCCTGCACTGACAGCGTCTGCAGATCAGCTCAAGATGGCCGCCCCTGGGCTGCTGCTCATCCGCTGAGCGCCCCCCCGGACACCGCATTGTCCCCGGACCCCCCAGCAACAGCAGCCACCCCAAAGACAAGCTCACGGTACGTGCACGGTGCGCTCTGGGCGCACTCCTCGGTGGGGGGTTGGGATCTGTGGCGGTGGCGGGGGGAGAGTGGGTGTTTGTCTGGTTGTACGTAAATAAAGAGGAGGGGGGAGTGATGGGGGTGGGGTGTGAATGTTGGAATTCGGTAAAGAGGGTATACACAGGTAGTCGGGGGGAGTAGAGTCTGTTTGGGGGTGGGGTGGGCAGAGGGGAGCACGTGAGAGCAGAGGTGCCATCTTCTGATTGCTCATGTGCTGCCCAATCTGAGTCGTGGTGTTCTCTCTTCTAACCTCTGTATGTAGTCATGCCCCCTCTCCTCCTACCCCATGTCAGCATGCCCCCACCCCTTATAATCCATGTCATACCTTTCACCCTGCACCCTATCCCCTACCCTTGGAGGTCCTGTATACTCTCAATGTTCTCATCTGAAGGTGTCTACAGCTGGTCTGGGTATAGAGGACTGGCGTGTACAATTGTGAATCCTTCATTTGTGGGAACAGGTTGCATTGGCAGTATATAGTCTGTCATGTGCTCTGCTTGTAATGACTTTATGTATATACTGTGTGTACATGTGTCTTGTATATTTTGGCTTATTTCTTTTGGATGATATGGAGGTATATTTCCCCGTGCTCTTGTTCTGTGTACAGTTGTCATGTACTTGCTTTGTGCTGGTGACAGTAAATCACCATTGGCAGGTTGGCTTTGCTGGACTTCTCTGGATTACTGCAATACTTGCTGTAGGAAACGCGTAAAACTAAAATATATTCGGTAAAATAAAAGCCCCAAGTACAGATAGTTGCCATTGTGTCTCCATTTTATGGTGCAGAAAGTAATAAAATAAGTGTCAGAAGTTCCTGAGTTGTGCCCGGAGAGCCCCATAGATGACGCCACAAGATACAGTGTATACATATATATTCTACAGCATTTGTCGGGTGTTATTGGGGTCTTTTACGCGCCGGCTCCAGCTTTTCTACCATTACAAATGGATGTCTACAGCCCATACTGAATGAATTCAGAGCGGTAAATAGATAATGAAATAAATGTGCCTAACATGTCTATCCCTGGGTGGCAGG
Organism: Leptodactylus fuscus; assembly: GCF_031893055.1. Taxonomy (NCBI): domain Eukaryota; kingdom Metazoa; phylum Chordata; class Amphibia; order Anura; family Leptodactylidae; genus Leptodactylus; species Leptodactylus fuscus. Next base: position 205,192,297 of record NC_134268.1, on the reverse strand, counting down.
GACTGTTTTGGTTGTCAGCACCATGGGTATAACCTGCACTTTAACCCTTTGGATCGTCAGAGCACCTCTGAATCTACTCTTACTTTTCCAGTAAAGGCCCTTAGCAACATTCATTTCTGTATCTACAATTGTCTGGTTCTTGGGTAATATACTCCTATAGGGTTGATGTAGCTCTCATGTGATGTCAATGTTGATCTCCATGTTTGACCACCTTATATATTAACCATCTGAATAACAACTGACACCAAATAAACAAGTCATGTCAAGTTGGTCAATGTGTGAACAATATGAATGCTAAACATATCAATGTATCAATAACTAGACTGTCACGTTAAACATCCTTTGGCAAAATATGGAGGCATAAAACTTCTATAAAGTCGGCTGACTTGCACCAGACAAGTAGATGAATTATTAGTAGTGTCCTTGGCATCTGCTGTAGTCTGTCAATGATGTCAGGTCCAATAGGATTTAGTTTGATGCTTTTTCATCTTCTATTGATTCCTGGTTGAATAGTTGTAATGTTACTAGTCTACTAGCATAGTAACTTCTCCTTACAGATGACCCTTAATCATTAGATTTGGTGGATAGTGTCTTCTTTTATTGAATTAACTTGTCCTCCTCCAAACATATGGCCAGTTTGTGACAGTGTATATACCTGTCATCTTGCATGAGAGGAGATGGTGAGGTTAGGCACAATGCATTGCTCCTCTTTTCGAACAAATGCGTGTAAAGTTTTGCTCCACAGACATGAGCCCGGCTATAAAGTGGAAGGTAATTTCCACGAGAAGGTTGTTTGGTAAAGCTTTGTGGCAGACATATACCTAGTACCTCAGTAATGGCACCGTGTGTGTGAAAGGAACATGTGCTCAGATACTACTGATAGCTCAGGTGACTTAGGTAAAACTACTTGACTGTCATAAAGGTGCAGGGAAGGCGGCGCGTGGTTTGGAGTTTCTGCCGGATTTTGTATAGGAGTCTCCATCTTTTCATACATGTCGGACCTCTCCTCACAAAGCACTTTCCAAATTTACGGGCTAGATACTATATTTCATAAGTGACTACAGGGTGTTGTTACAGATGTCTTAATGTCATCTGCTTCTATTGGACTATTAATAGCTACAGCCCGACTCCCAGTCATTGTGGTCCTGTCAATATATTCGATTAGAAGTACATTTGTTGTTTCATTCAGCCCCTCCCGTTATTTACAGTGGATGGTCCTTGTTACAAACCTTGCCAGGGCACAGAACATTTTTTGGGTTATATATATATGTCTGAATATTAGCTGAAACTTCTGAGAGCGATATATTATTGGAATCTATGAGATGCGCTGATTTGTGATGGCTTATAACAAGGTTAAGCTTAGTAGATCCCTTGTGCTTTGGGGGCTGTATGGGGAACCCCCATGTTTGCCGGCTTGTGTGTGACCCCGGCACTTGGTGTGATTTCTCGCCGCCTTTCCCTCCCCTCAGCTCTTTGTCTCTTCCCTGTACTGCGCTGGGTGCCTCTCGGTTTTTCTGCTCTCTCTCTCTTTTCCTCCTGTCCAGCTCTCTTTTTTTTTTCCTCCTCCTTCCCCTCTTGTGTACACCTCCCCCGCCTCTTGTACTTGAGATCGCTGCACTGTATTTGTTTTTCTAGATTCTCCGTATATTTCCAGAAAGGAAAGCCCTGCTTGCTGATAGGGACCATGAGATCACTTGGTCTTTATTCTTCTCTATCCTCTGGGATCTATGTGTTTGTTGGTCGGAATGTTTCCTATATATCCCGGCTGTCTCCTTTATGATTGGTCTGGTTATGTCTCAAGGATACTTGTGTATGATTAATTCTTGTGAACCCTCCCATCAATAACCGGCTTGTTCTGAGACCTGGCACTATGTACTAGTTGAATGCACACGTGGATCTGTGATGTCCTCAGGTTACTCTCTGCACCCTTTATGAACATATCATCCATGTGATTTGCATCTGATCAGCTTTCACATTTGGGGTTAATTGGTACCTATAGCATCTTCAGGTTATTTGCCCCCACCCAAAGCACCTCGTGTAACTCCACTGCTGGGTTTCCTCCCCATCTCCAGGCGGTGGCAGGATGCCAAGTGTAAGTGTAGGTTGCTATAGTAACGGGAGGATTGCAGCTTGGGCACCAGCGCACGGCAATGTGCTTCTTTCATCAATAAAATAGTCTGTCTTCCTGGTTGGCAGCTCCAGATTCTTGTTTCCTCCATAGTGGAAGCCTTTCTCTGGTTTGGGGTTATACCATCTCGCTCCACTCTTGTCCCGGTTATATCGTATTGTGGCTAAATGGAGACCTGAAGTTTGCCATTGCTCTCGATGCTTCTTTATCTGGTTAGACAAGGTCAGGTTTTGCACTTGCATATTTAGGTTCCTGGTTATGGGTTTATAGGCGAGTTTATTCGTATTCTGTATTCTACAAGATCCATTCTCAGTTTCAATAATCTCCGATTTCACACCAACGTCGTCCATAGTTATAGCTCATAGCTTTCTATGAAGCGCCCTTCGTGTGCAATACACCCGCCAGTGGTTTGGGGACGCTATTGGCCAGATTTGCCATCTGTGACTTATCGACTGTTTGTTTCAGAAAGAGAGAGGGTCCTCTTCTCCTGCCACCATGCATCGGACCACCAGGATTAAAATCACCGAGCTGAATCCCCATCTGATGTGTGTTTTGTGTGGTGGATACTTCATAGATGCCACAACTATCATTGAGTGTCTCCATTCCTGTAAGTAGCTGTCATATACATTATACCTAATCTATACGTGATGTACAGGTTATGTAATCTATAGGTGATACTACTAGACTATATTAGTTGCTATTTGCTGTAAAATAACTCTTTGAGGAATAAATGTCCCCTTGCCGAGTTTCTTAGGTTGTTCTCACTTTTTGGTCCATTTATAAATTGCTCTTGACACTGATTCATGTCATTGTCCACAGTCTGTAAGACTTGCATCGTGCGATATCTGGAGACCAGCAAATATTGTCCTATCTGTGATGTCCAAGTCCACAAGACGAGACCCCTGCTAAATATTAGGTAGGTTACAGTACTAGGTTGTGAAGCCCCCTGACTCCTCCATTGTCTGCCTAGCATTGCATTGAGCTGTGACTGTTAAGAATCTTTTATGTATTTATGGTGTAAATAATCCAGCCATGGCCAAAGTCCCATAGTGATGAAGTGACTTGTCATATATCTAGTCAGTTCACAATGTTTTCCCTTTTCCAGGGCAGACAAAACCCTCCAAGATATTGTGTACAAGTTGGTGCCAGGACTCTTTAAGAGTACGTATTAAATATCGATTTATTGGTGCATTCTTAATCTTATCAAAGAGCCGAGGTTAAACCAATACCTGTGTCTTGCAGATGAAATGAAACGAAGAAGAGACTTCTATGCAGATCATCCTTCTGCAGATGGTAAGAACCTCCTCTTATTTACTAGAGTTATTACTAGTTTGTATTCTGTTCTTCCATGAAGTTTCTTGAATGTTTTTCTGCCTTATATTGGCTTCATTAACCCTTTCCTGCCTGTAGCACAGTCTGGTTACATGATAAACTGCTTACAAAGTCATGCTCTTTTCTGCTGGACGGTCAAAGCAATTGTTCTGTTTTTTTGTTTTTTTTCTATAGTGACAAATGGCTCTAATGAAGACAGAGGAGAGGTGGCAGATGAGGACAAGAGGATCATTACAGATGATGAGATTATCAGTTTATCCATTGAATTCTTTGACCAGAATAGGCAAGTGCAATGAAAATACTGAAATAGTCTCAGAGTCACATAAACCAGGTCACATAAACATCTCATCTTTATCTTTTTTTTTTTTTTTTTTTTTTTATATGTATATAGAATTGATCGTAAAGGAAGTCGGGAAAAGGAGAAATCAAAGGAAGAGGTAGAGTCTATATGTGTGTCTGATGTTGCAGATGTTATGGGATTATACAGTGGTGGGGACCTGTTGGATTACAATACCTCTAATTGTTTAGTAGGATGTAGTGATGGCTTTGTAAGTGAATTACTATGGCCTCTTCTACTAACAGGCTAATGATAAGAGATACCTGCGCTGTCCTGCTGCCATGACTGTCATGCATCTACGAAAGTTTCTTAGAAGCAAAATGGATATACCTAGTTCCTTCCAGGTAATGCCCCTCCTTACTACACTAATTACATGACAACAGCTCTTTCTATCTGCAAGTTTGCAATTATTATTGGTGGGGGGAGGGGGTATATTTCATACGACCCTTATACTTTGCCTGAGAGAACATAAATCACCACGTGGTTTTATCTATTTCTCTTAGATTGACGTCATGTATGAAGAGGAGCCCTTAAAAGACTATTACACGTTAATGGACATCGCATACATATATACCTGGAGAAGGGTGAGTACCTGATACAGAGGGGGATTGTAAATAGCACAGGACATTTCTGATGGTGTTCTCTCTCCACAGAATGGACCCCTTCCATTAAAGTACAGAGTGAGACCCACCTGTAAGAGGATGAAGATCGGTCACCCTACAGACAGAGTGAATAACATAAGTGGAGACCTGGAAAGTGACTCTGGTAGTGACAAGGCAGGGAGCCCAGCAGGCGGGGTGGCCTCCACTTCCTCGTGCTTGCCAAGCCCCAACACCCCAGTCCAGTCTCCACACCCGCAGTTCCCTCACATCTCCACCACCATGAATGGGACCAGCTCTAATCCCAATAACCACCAGAATCCTTTTGCTAACCGGGCAAGAAAAATGTCACTGAATGGATCAGCGGCTACTTCATCTGGATGACTGACCTTACCAAAAGAGATGAGCACCCTGATCTATACACCTGTTCATGCCATTACAAGCTTTGTAGATGCTAATACATGTGACTATGTCCAAACTGCTTCATTTGTAGTGAAAACTCCAAGATGGAGATTGCCGGAGTAGGCAGTGATGATTTTGTTTTTTTGTTTTTTTTTCTATCTGGATATCTGATGGAGATACAAGACTCACCATGTGTTTTACTCTTATTGGATTACCGGAATATGGAAGCTGTAACATGGGGCTTGCTGGATATAATGGAAATTTCCATATGTGGATATAACGTCAGCTGCATTCATATGGTGAATATGACCTCATGGGATACATATGTGGCTTCTGGACATATGGTGGATTTGTCCTGCTAGTCTGGATTAAAGCTCCTAAATGTTGGGATTTGAGGATTATTGCAAGGTTTTGGATATATTGTTATGGAGGCTCCAGGCTTGCATCCATTTTCTTGGGATTGGCGTGACCTTGGATCTATCGTTCTCTATGGACATCATAAACCACAATTGATCTAGTTTTAATGGTGTTTTGTGGACTATTAGAGCGCACTGTCATCTACTCCAATCCAAGTGCTTTATCATCCTACCAAAAGGAATATACATAGACTTCTTTTATGTAGCCATGTCACTGTGACTAGTGAAACATGTCTTTAGCTTTCATGATTTCCAGGTCTCTCTTTTGGCATTACTGTAAGACCTGTTTGCTACCGGAATGAGAGGGATTACTTCATTCATCTGGCTTCAAAGAGTTCACCTGTTCCTGCACAGAATCGATCAAAACATTTTAGACAAACTTTCATTACTTTTATTTTTATTTTTTTTTACACAGATCTTTTTTGTCTAAGAAGTGGGTACTGCCGTTTATTTTACTGACTTGTTTAAGTGATTCACTTTTGTAAGAATCAGTTGGCATTATGCTGGTTGTAAAATGCCATATTGGTATATATGACATAACAGGAAGACAGTATTGTATGATATATTTATAAATACTATAAATGAAAAAAAAAATTGTGTTTCATGCACTTGGAAATGATTGTTAAAACTTCCCTCATCACATAAAGTTATCCAGGCCATAAAATACTTGCATAGAGGATCCTTTCTGCCTCTAAAGCCATGCAATAATGGTACTACATTTGTTCTTGTTTTATATTTCTATTAATACAATGGTGGGGAGAACGTCTGGGGATTTTTACCGAGAGTGATTCTGTCTCTTTTATATAAAGCATCAAGTTGGGAAGAGCCAGAAGATAGCAGGGGTTACCCCCGTGTTCCCACAGTTAATACTTTCACCCTCCTTTTACTTTTATTTTGCCTGTTCACGTTTATTCTTTACAAATGTTTAATGTTGTTCTGGGAAAAAAAAAGTCAAAAAAGCAACCCACGTGGCGAATCATTTCATTGTCTCCAGTCTGCAGAAGAAGCACAAATCTATTGCTTTGTCTTGCTTATAGTCATTAAATCATTACTTTTGCATACAACTTGTCCGTTTTTATTTTCTGCTGGTACTTATGTCTGTATTTAATGCTGTACAGAATGTATTAGGAGGTAATATTGGTGTTTGTGTACTATATCAATGGGAAAATATCAGATTGAAAATGGGATTGGGAGACAGGTTTCTGACCTGTAGAGGACTATCTCCCCAAACATTTCATCGGTGAAAGCTAAAACCAAAAAAGCTCACTAGCAGCAAGCAGTTGAGGAATATTGCAATCCATACACTTTATAACTTTGACACCTATTCCTCCCGACCTTCATACTTGGCCTAGCCTACACGATTTCTGAAATTGTGGAGGGCAGAATAAGATGTTCTCAGACACTTGTGGCTTCTGGCTACGTTATATACAGCCAAAGAATAAAAGGATCGAGCATCTTGAAATCCAAATTGACGATCTGCTTTTCACACCACATCTGTCAGAAGAGAAAAAACGGGACATCACCATATCCCACTAAATTGTCGGCTGGCCCGCCGATCTTTAGACTGATATTAACAATGTATATGGCCAGTTTATGACTTGTGAGCTGTGGTCGGATTATTTCATATACGGTAAGACTGTGGTCCTGCTCTCTATTTGTCCACTAGTAAGCCGGATAGAGAGGTTTCATACAGCGATTCTCTGACAAGATAATACACAACTGACCATCGGGTTACAACCGTAAACCAACCGTTATAAACTTCATATTGGGTATCCTGATGTCATGTGCACTGCTTGTTATACATTGGATGTGGGACAACAAGTTTGCTGGTAGTCATCCTGAGAATACTAGGACGTATTTTACTTCCTAAACCTGTTCGTCTATTCATCATCTGTTTATAGATATATTGTGCTATAGGTAAGATTGTGCACAGTAAGAAGCTAGTATTGCACCCTTGCCCCACTCATGACCATGTTTTGGGGTATTTGAAAATGTCCGCCCGGATATATATATATTTTATGTAGTTTAAGACACCTCGATCTGTATAGTAATATGACGATTTAACGCTGTTTATACGCAATACATCTGAATGAATGACCTCTCTGCACACGACAGATGAGGTGACTACTGTATATAGACTATTGTGCTTCACAGGTGAAGTCACGTCTCACAGACCCAAGCACTCAAGTCGCAGCCTATTTCTCTCTTTGATCTGCCATAAGTATTCGATCTCAGTAGTATGTGTGTTGTACTTACTCCCGCCCTAATGACCCGAATACTAGATTATTAGAGTTAACTCTTAGCATTTCAGAAAAGGCACTTTAGGCTCCGTGGATATTTATTGGATCCAGTTCTCTGCACCCATAGAGCATATTGCACTATACCATTGGATGTCCCGGGGGCTCGGATATCGTGTCCAGTCGATCCGACATCCCTTGAAATGTTTACAGCGAGAAGTGCTTCCTGTTTCCGCTGGTAATACTGAGCACTTGCTGCTGGTATACCTTATGTACTACAAGCGGATTTCCTCTCCATTATTGCGAGCTGCTTGCTAGCTTAGCCTCTCCCTGCTCTCTCTCTTCTATAATGCTAACAGCCTGGATCCAGGAGATCTCCGTCAGCCACGACGATTATTCCGATGCTGCACTCCTAGTGTGTGCTTGGCTTTAGCAGATTTATGATTTGTTTGTTCTTTATCATGAGCACAGCATGGCAGAGCACTGAAATATATGCAGCTATTGTGTGCGGCATCCTCGGTGCATACATAGTATATCACCCCAACCTATGTATTATAAATGCGGTATTCCACGAGCAATAAGCGCTATTTTCAATCAATATTCGGGTGTGAATAGACTCAGTATCCAGACGCATCCAGCTCTTCTTATTCATATCTCCTTGAATGCAGCAAAGGTGAATGTCATTGTTCCAACCCACACAATAGAGCTTTAGAGAAGGCGCAGAATCTGGCAGCATAGCCGACAACGTAACTATCACGACATGGGTCTGATCGCTCTAGTATTATGACGGATGCAAGGTGTAAGTCGGATTTGGGCGACATAAACACTAATCTTTCTGCATTTAGTAATAAAGACCCTCGTCCATTGTTACTACCTGCTAGACGTTTATTTTGACGATGTTGTCCTTGAGTAGTACCATATTTATTGGTGTACAGAACTGTCTCTTCTTAATTTAACTGAAGGGGAAAAGCAGCATTCGGGAGAGACTGTGAAGCTTGCGTTACTTCGAAGCACAAAGCAGAGTGTGTGTGTTTTGTGTGCAGGTTGTGTCTGAAGCAGCCATCTTGCGCCTGCGCACCGTAGCCAATTGTGCTGCTCCGACTTCCTATTCTGCTCTGTGTCCCGCCAAGTGAAAGCTGTTCATACATCGATTACACATCGTGCATAAGGAGCCATGGAGAATCCATACACATACACGAGCCCCACACACCCCGGACCAACAAAGGCAGCAAATGTCAGAGTCGAGAATGAAGGCAGGAAGACGAGACAGCCTCCAGCTACAGACAATAATCCTTCTGGACTGGGTAGTCATACACCCTATACCTAGCATCCTGCATGGTCATTGTAGATCTAGATCGGTTACAATAAAGATCCACTCAGCACACAGCCTGCATGCTCGGGATATCGATCCTATAAATGCATTGTGTGATCCTCCCTGTGTATACAGATCTATCAGCACCAGAGAACTCAGAAACCTGCTATAGGAAGTCAATACAAGTAACAATGCAAGAAGAATATTACAACAAAGCTCATAAACCAGATTTACACCGAACACTATTATTCTACATTTATTACATTTTATCCAGTATTTTTTTTAGCAGTTTGTATCCAGTAAAGAGATAACCTTACACAATAATAAAGTACTGACTTGTGTAACAACAAGAATATTACAGACAGAAACTGCCAGGAAAAAATACACAAGTTTCCAAGATCACATATCAACCGGCAAAACAAGTGCTGCAAAACTAGGCCATGGTATTACTGTATCCTGTGGTGAAGATTGTAAAGCCGTGTACATATCATACAGAATATAACGCTTACATTATCTTTCCCACTAGTGCAATACAATCCAGATAGGTTTATAAATAAAGCTGAACATGTATGTAACTTATTTATCGGCAGACCCGGCTACATTTGGTGAGATCTGTCCAGTATGCAGTGGTTATAGGTATAGGATTAACAGCACACTGTAGGAAAATACGTGCGATCTGTAAATGATCGGCAGATAAATATCTCATGTGTATGATCGTCTTAAGGCCTGATAGTACACACTGAGCATACTCAGAACATAAATGTACAGTCAGAGATACCACTAAAACAGACATGTAACAGTGCGACTGAGTCAAGATGTCACATTATAGGGAGAAGGGGCAGCTAATATAGAAAGCAGCACATGTACCCCTAATATCAGACATTTATAGAGTTACATTGCTAATAGTTATTGGAGGTGGCCACTTCTATATACAGGGAATAAGGTATTTTAGCTCAGGCCGAGGGGTTTTAGGCACAGTGCAGACACTGGTGAACTGGACGTATACATATATAGAACACGTATACAGAACTATATATATATATATATATATATATATATATATACATACATACACACACACACACACACACACACACACTTTTCTTAGACCTGACATTGTCCTTTAGAATAGTAGACAGAGCAGCAGTCTCACGTTTTGACACGATACAATGTAATCCATGTCGGTTCATTTCTATATATTATATACTCAGCTATATGCGGGTCACCGCTACCTAAAAACGTAAGTGTACATAAAAGGCGATGACCTGACCCGGGTGACATTGCTACAACAAGCAAATAAAACGTGGCAACTGGTTCTTCAAACTAGGCTACATGCACACTGAGAAAGCGCACGCTTGTGTGCATGGAGACTAACTGCAAAACCCAAACGATTGCAATTGTTGGATGTAAAGCAGAGCAGATCTTGTCTCGCTTTCTTTCGTTCTCCTGTCTTTATTTTTATGACATATTTGTCCTTATTAGTATACAAACCATATTAGCTTGAAGAAACCTACGCGTCGAAATAGATGAAACCTCTACTGTATGGTGTGTAATGTTAGTGATATTGTAACAAGCCGGTACAAATGATAAGAAATCCTTCACAACCACACGAGGGTATTCTATATTATACTATATTCTATACTATATTATTTTCTATACCAGGGCTCTTATCACAAGCTACTTCAATTTACTGTAAACGAACTGCATGTACAATGACAGAAGTGTAACTCTGGTGACCGGGTGTTCTCTGTACACCGCCGCCACCCCCGATGTTGTTACTATGTGCAGGACAGAGCTAGAAGGGTCACACAACCACCTGGTTCAGGTAATGTTTTGCACTATAACTTCCTTCCCATCACTTTATTATCTCTGTGGCCGTCATTGATCTCAATTCTTCTTTCTTTTCCCTTCAGCATGTACAGTCAGTATCCTCCCTTCCCTCAGTTCCTCCCCCTTGTGTCTCTTGACATTTCTGTCTTTAGTTTACCTATATAATCTGCCCCACTACACCTTATGTAATTACATGACGAATTGATCGCACCTCTTGGTCAGAGACTACTTATCATTTCCCTTTCTGTAGCTCAGAGAAGCGTCCCATCCCCCACTCTTTCTACGCCGCCCTTCCCTGCATAACTGTGTGGCCTTTGAAGGAGAGCACAGACACCCGGCCCTGCTCCCAGGCGGTGCTGGTGGCTCACACTGGCCCCACGGACAGATCGAGTTTCACTTTCACAAGTCCTGGCGTTGGCACAGTGTAGCAGGTAGCGAGCTCGGCGTGCCCAGTGCACTGGAACTCTACTCTGCAATTCTGCTTCATATAATTTCCAAGCACGAAAATCTACCCCGCCCCCAGTTTCCGTGGCAGTAGCCAACAGCAGCTACCAGTGCCAGTGCAGGCTCCAGTGCCCAGTACCAGTGCAGTCTCCCAGTGCAGACTCCAATGCCCAGTGCCAGTGCTGTCTCCCCGTGCAGGCTCCAGTGCAGGCTCCCCGTGCCAGTGCATGCTCCCAGGGCTGCTCAGCTGATTTGTTCCATATAACAGGGCTGCAAGGTTCCTGACAACTCCTTAGCTTTCCGCTTACAAATCGAAGCCAGCAATGAGTCCAGGCACACAGGTATACAGTATCTGAAGGACGGCCAATGCACAGAACAGGGAACAATACACAAGTCATATACAGTTTATATGAAGAGTTGCTGACATCTGTCGCAACTATGCCTGGATAGAGTAAGCGATCAGTGGCAGTGGTCGTCGCTGGCGACAATGTCTTTCCAATCTGAAATAGGGCAGTAAATATAAACAAGGTGCAGTATTTCACAAATGACTGACACTGGAGCTAAAACCAGGTCACTATCTATCTATCTATCTATCTATCTATCTATCTATCTATCTATCTATCTATCAGTTCCCTGTTGGATAATATACCTAATATATATAGAGGGTTCAAAGAAGCAGAAAGTTCCTTTTTAGCGTTAATCTGATGAAAGGTTTTAAAAGATCCTTATAATATCGAGACATATTGGGGACAGAAACAGTCAGAAGTTAGAAATTTATTGCACATCAACATTAACCTGCAGCACATTGAATTTTATGGAAACCTCTCATGTACTTCTCACGCACAACATCATTCTCTATCTGGGACATCTACACCCCTGAGTCTGTTCCTCCATGTGATAGTAGTGCACCAAAAGTGACAATAAAAACTTTACCCATCAAGTATAGGTAAAATATCGAGGTCGTGGGCTAATACAGAACAAGTCTGATAAGAGCTGTGCAACACAATGCAAGAAATAGCTCAAAACCAATGCAAGAAAAAAGTAGAGGAGTCACAAGAGTGAGCAATATACTGCGGGGAATAAGAGCTGGTATAGAAGTAGTTACTATGGGTATTATGGGCATCGTTTTCATCACTCACCCCCAGAGGTCATTGTCAGAGAGCTAGATATAAATCGCTTATTAGTGTGCAGAAATGTCCCACAGGATCGATACGATCACAAGAAGTCTTGCTTATGTCTCGTCTGCAGATATCCAGCATTCATAATTACAAATCATAAAAAAATACTTTCCCGGGATATTCCTTACAATGGCAACTTGTGGCTTTCCTCCTGTGATTTACAGCAATATTTCATGGTATATTTGGGAAGCTATGACATGTATACATTGTAAATCGGTCACTGTTATTTGTCAAACAAACTGCAGTTTTCAGCCATATGTTTTGCCCAGACCCACATCTAAAACGTCCTTATAACCAGAACATACAGAAATACATTGCATTTGGGAGTTGTATTACACAATACATAAAGAAATAATCATCCGATACCATAATGACCGTACAACCTGTAGGTTTTGTTCCTAGGGCCTGCACAAACTGCCTTGTTTCACAGATTACATTTAACACTATATTTGTCCAATGACATTTTGACATTGGGCCTAGATAGAGCCCAGTAGTTTGTTTTACTTAACTGTAGACCAAGTGAATCCTTGTACATGTGATATATGTTATCATCTGCATATAAAATAAATATATTATTACTGTAAAGACAGAATAAATAGAGACATGGCCCCTATGGCTATCAAAATACAGCCTGACATACAGCCCTTGTATTACGTCTTCCACATTTAAGGGTACTGTTAAGAATTGACTACATTATTCGTAAGGCCAAGTAGGATTACCATGATCTATCTACAGTTATCTACAAGTATCCTGGGATCTGGGTAACACCACTTTCACATAGTCAGTATTTGGTCAGTATTTTCAATCGGTATGTAGAAGCCAAAACCAAATGTGAATCCAGAACATGTAAGATGTAAAAATCTTCCCATGACAGTTTTTCTATATATGAGTCCACTTCTGGTTTTGGCTTACAGATATTGATGCAAAAATACTGACCGAGTTCTAACCCTGTGAACACTGGTATACAATGCATGGTGAAAAAATCACAACCTACAAACAGAGGATTTATTTGCACAATCATCATTGGGCCTCTTCTGCTTATAGGTGAGAACAAGTGATCGATGTTGTGGCGATAAATGTGAGTTTGGCTGGAGGACAGCCTGAAAAAGTGACATGAAATAAGAACATATCCAACACGAGATGTTACTTATGAGAAGAGCTATTAGCGGATATTAGGACTGAAGTCTTATATTACTTTCCATTTTCGCTCCAGTTATTGGTACAGTCAGGGCAACTGGAAAAGGCAAGCGCATGCGCAGAAGAGGCGCTGACTGCCGCACAAACCCTCAGACAGCCGAAAAATAATGAGATATTTGAGGCTTTTACTGCTGCACATTATTCTCTGCAGAGTTCTGTATATCTGCTTGCTACAGACAGTTCTGAGATACAGGACCCGATGCCTTGTAAAGACTATCTATTTCCCCTTAGTTGCTACTACCAGACAGGCGTTAGCACATTGGGATCAATAGTCAGTGTTCATTACCCATCACTGGTTTCCATTCAGGCTATAAAACAGAGTAACATTTAGTGATTTAATAAGTGAAGAACTTCAGACCATTTCATAGTATCCTGATCAGTTCACACAGCACTTCGTGTAGAGTTGAGCTCTAGAAGCGACCATAAAGAGTTTTAGACGTCTTGGCAAGACATCAATAAATCACCACAAAACAAAACGTCTCCAAGTCTTTACCATAGTCGCTGGTACTAAGGCTCGTCCTTAGCCTTGCACTCATAAGTGCAACATCATAAGTGGTGTATACTCTGATCACATGACTATGAAATGTCACTTCTCTGTACTATAGTCTTTAGTCCATGTGAGCAAAACCACACCCGCTAAACATATACATGTAAAAGTAGCATATTGTATCATATGAGGGCACTAAACAGGTCATCAGATACTTATACCTAGAGGTATGTCAGAAAATGCGGGGAATATCAGGATATGTCAATGTTCACCGTCACCACAAGTCTATCATCTATGTACTCCACATCTAGCTACATATCGCGCTATTAGTTACTCATATAAGTATGTAATACCTATCTATGTATCAAACTCATATCCATCACCATCCAAGCAGCGCTTCAGTTAGTGAAAAAAAAAACCCAGGACACTGTAGTCACTTATATACTCTAGACCAAGTTACTAGAGCCCTTCTCCCTTCCAGCAATTCTTCAGGGGATCTTGGTCAACTCCTCGGGAATAGCACCCAACTTGTAAGATTCCAGTGCTGACATCATTTTGTTATCAATCTATCTATTCATTTATTAATCTCTCTTAGTTATTTCATATCTATTTGTCATATCTATCTCTGTCCTATATGTAATATCTAACTCATACATATCTGTGTTTATATTCTATACATTTATCTATCATAGTTATTGCTCTGATCAATCTATCTCATATCTATCTCTCTATCTCATGTCTATCTATTCATATATCTATCTCATTTCTATCTATCTATCTATCTATCTATCTATCTATCTATCTATCTATCTATCTATCTGTCTGTCTGTCTGTCTATGGATTCACATATATTTATCTCATATCTATCTATCTATCTATCTATCAATCTATCTCATACCTATCTGTTCATATATCTATTTCACATCTATCTATCTATCTATCTATCTATCTATCTATCTATCTACAATATCTATCTTATCTTATCTATCTATCTATCTATCTATCTCCTATCTATCTATCTATCTATCTATCTATCTATCTCCTATCTATCTATCTATCTATCTATCTATCTATCTATCTCCTATCTATTTATCTATCTCCTATCTATCTATCTCCTATCTATCTATCTATCTATCTATCTATCTCCTATCTATCTATCTATCTATTTATCTATCTATCTCATATCTATCTGTTCATATATCTATTTCACATCTATCTATCTATCTATCTATCTATCTATCTATCTATCTATCTATCTATCTACAATATCTATCTATCTATCTATCTATCTATCTATCTATCTATCTATCTATCTATCTCATATCTATCTGTTCATATATCTATTTCACATCTATCTATCTATCTATCTATCTATCTATCTATCTACAATATCTATCTATCTATCTCCTATCTATCTATCTATCTATCTATCTATCTATCTATCTATCTATCTCCTATCTATCTATCTATCTATCTATCTATCTATCTATCTATCTCCTATCTATCTATCTATCTATCTATCTATCTATCTCCTATCTATCTATCTCCTATCTATCTATCTATCTATCTATCTATCTATCTATCTATCCTCTCCTTTATTATTATTACATGCCACATATCCTAGATGTTGTAGCTGTTATCTAACCCCATTTGCTTCCCCCCAGAGATGTAGAAGGCGGATATTATGCATAGATCCCTTTATATCTGAGCCTCTGGCAGCGCAGAATCTAATTATAAGAGGCAGACGATGTTGAATGTGAACTTGGTGTTGTGTCTGTAGACTAGCCCAGACTCTAGAGAGTAGAGGGGCATTAAGTCCCCTCCTGCCAGCGGTGCAGACCACACTTACCCACCTCGTCGGTGTCCTTTAAATTCACACATTAATGGCGCTGATGCCATACAACAATACAAGGAAAGATTATAGGTTCTTGCTGTCTTTCCCAGGAAGGTCGTTTCTATACTTAGGGAATAAGTAGTGTACATGGGCATTTCGGAGGATACATACGATCAATACTTTCTACTGATTTTTTTTTTTTACCATGCATAAAAGTTCTATAACATAGGTCAGCTCTTCTAAGCTTTGTTATTTAGTAATAGGATATCAGCTATACCAAAACACCTTAGATAAAACTGAAATAGATAGATAGACAGATGATAGATAGATAGATAGATAGATAGATAGATAGATAGGATTGCAAAACACTTTCCCAGACAGCACATGTAGGGGCACCACGGTTACTGTCCCTTTCCACCTAGTAGATAATCTAAGGATGATACTTATAAAGGGATCGCCTTTTCTCATATAATTATCCCTATTATTTAACAAATAACTATAAACTTGCTATAAGACCTTATCTTCCACTATGGTAACATTTTATGCATTTCAGATTCGCCCTTTAATATGTGTTGCCACATAAACAAATGTTCTAACATGTGCTGATATTTATTTGTTTCTTTTTCACAAAAGTCTTTGCTGTTTTTAGATGTCTATATAAATATGTTGTGGCTGTGGATAATATAAGGTTAATTCAGAATTGACCCATCATGCGAAATCTAGCAAGTACTGAGCAGTCCAGGCCTCTTTGCCGGCTGTCTTGTATACCTTGATACCCCCCATTCTAGGATTGTTGTCCCTCACATCCCCCTTGTTGCCTCCCCATGCCTGTGTCAGTACTGTGTAGAAGTAGATGGATTTCAGTAATGAGCCATTCTTTACTTTCCACCCTCTGCCCCCTCCCTCTGCCTGCCTGTCTTATTCCAAGAAAGCCTGTGTCGCACCAGCATACGGGATTGTTTGCTGTCGGGCTACTAGTACAAGAATATATATATATATATATATATATATATATATATATATATATATATATATATATATATCTTACACGTGTAATTTCAGCTTCAGCTTATTCTGTCATCTGTCTATCTCTATGAACTTTAGCTAGTGAATAGATCTACAGAACCGGGTTAACCCAATTACTGCCATGGACAAAGTCTATAGCACATACGGAAAGAAAACAAAACAAAAAAGCGTTCGAGGTAAATATCAATGTGGTGTGAAATGATCTGTATAGTTGTCATAGATAAATAAGTGCTTGGTGGATGTAACCTAAATGTAGGCTTTATGCAGGGTTTTTATACCTACAATTTGTCCACGCTAGATAAAGCTTTGTACAATAAAACAATACAATGCTACAATCTGTTCGGTAAAGTGGCCTGTGATACAAATGCATTTTATAGAAACATGGAGCTGCCAGTCATTCTATAATCTGAGAGTACTGTCTTTGGGCAGTGTGTACAGAAACTACCACATATTACTACATAATAATACCACCTCCTTCTGCTAAAAAGAGTTTGTACAACCAAGTCACAGCTTTATTTTCTATCCCTCTAAACAACAGAACAACAAGCCCTAAAACTATGTCTTATACTGACAATTGTACATACACCCAAAACTAAGACAGTATGAGAGAACAGGGATATGTAGGAACAAGCAATGAATTATATGTAGATGGCCTAGTATAACACAGGTTTATAAAACTAGTATTAGATGAATAATATGAAAGAAATTTCAAGGCATAAAGTAACAAAGTCCAGTATATCAGATTCTATATCAGATTCTACATTTATCTCCTTGTAGTCTCTCCCCTTGCTGCACATACTTTCTGTTCCATCACTTAGTCTAACCAGGTCTTACATGTTCACATTGTCTCTGTTGTTTAATTAATTGTAATTACAATTATATATTTTTTTTCACGTGTCTTGGTTTTCACACTACATTGTTACAAACTCTTTATTGAAATAACCTATTATTTGCAAATGTCTTTATATTGTTTCTAAATATATACTGCACTCCTGCACTGTATATACTGTACATCAGTAGGTACAATACTGGCAATTAAACACTGTATATATAGCAGTTTATGTAATACCTTATGTGGCAGAACTAATTGGTATCTTCATGCAAAGATGTAGCTTTGTAACATCTATTAAACTTACTGGACACATAAAACAGTGTAAAAAATGAGTTTGTAGCTAGCACTGCACCTTCTTGTTCCTTTATAGATGAGAGAAAATTAAGACTAATCCTGAGAACTAAAGGGTAGTATTATATGTAATAATACAACAAAGAGAGTCAGGAAAAGATTAAGCATAAATTAATGTCTACACTTAAAGGGATAGTTTAGGAAATGTAATATAATTAACTCTGCAATCTGTCATTTAGCCAAATTAAATATATGTACTTACAAATGTTCAATAATTAAAACAAACAGGAATATATTTCATGTCTGTTCATCTATCTATCTCATATCTCTCTCTCTCTCTCTCTCTCTCTCTCATATCTATCTATCTATCTATCTATCTATCTATCTATCTATCTATCTATCTATCACCTACAATATTTCTCATCCTATCTTGTACTAGACAATATACTACAAAGTAGCAGTGCTGCTATACTTTTCACCAAATGTATCACAAAAGATTTATAAGCAACCACATCACAAAGAGCCAGGGGACAGTGTGACACCCACACAATGTGCACTAGATATATATTATACATGGATTTACAGGGTTACGTGTATACTTACATATTATCAGGGGTGTGTTTACAGTTTAATGGAAAGGCCTTGGATGTTGCTCCTAGTGAAGTTTTACTATTGGGTGTCACACAAATAAGTAGGCCTTGAGACTTTAAGTCTAGCCCTTTTAGGGTCATTACACAACCTGTGACATACTTGCAACAATATATTATTTAGTGGACTTTTTCTAAAAATCCTGAGCCCTGAAATGACTGAGAATAGAAATATGTAGTATGATTCATAACAAGCTTGTATCTGTTACACTGAAAACTGTATTGGAATATATTCTCAGTCATGTCCCCTCAATGTAATTTGAGGTTTTCTGTTTGATTTCAGTTTTGTCAGTATGACATAAAAAGGGTGTCAGTATAAGTAAGCTGAGAATTGATTTTTAAATGCATGAAAGGTTTTGTTTCCTTTTTCTATCTTTTCTGACTATAAAGATGGGTACACAATTAAGCTACTTTCTCCCCCACTGATACTAGTTTATTTTGTACATTACACTATGTAACTAGTTTAGTAAATGGTCCTACCAAAAGCTGTGAAACATTACCAAGTCCTCTTATTTCTCTGTTACCATATAATTGACAATGGGTCACTGAATAAAGCCTGTGTTGTACTTGTGTATGTATGTTTCCCTTACAAATCCTTTCTACATTATTATATTAATTATTAATATGATACATATGATAGTATATAGGCGGTTATTGGATTTTGGAAAAATGCCACTGCAGCATCTGACACAGTGTGATAAGTCAAAGTCAGAAGTGGATCCAGCAGGAAGGAGAAGTAAAACCCCTTCTTTATATTCTCCATTCCTCATAAATCCACTTCTGGCTTTGCCATTGAAAAGTTGACGTTACAGTATTTTTTTTTAAATAAAAATGTTGTATGCGAAAGTGCTCTAATAGTGGGACTACAGCAAAACTAGAAATAGGTCAAATTAGAATGGTCAACAGATATTTGGATAAACTTGTACAAACAGCTGTAAAATTATTTAAACAGATTTTTCCATAATTCATCAGATTGTGCGGTTTGTGATACCTCAGTATAAGAATGCAGGAGCTATTAGTTTAGTCATATGAACATTATCATGAAATTCACTGTACATTTGTGATTTTTGTTCACAGTTTTGCTTTAAAGCATATTTTTGACATGTCTGTTCCAACAGAGTAACACTTGGGACTTTACTGTTCTTAATAATTTCCACATATTTCCTATTTTTTTGTGTCAGATACCATTAGATACAATCTCTAGTGTGATACAAGTGGAGTGTACTGCTGCTTATGCACAAACCTATCAGGAAATATAGCACATACATCCTAATAAAGGAACACTCCACAATGGCCAGCACAGAAAGTAGTTATTGTCTCAACAGGGTCTTTTTGCTTCAGGCCCAAAGTATTACATAGTCTTAATACTCCAAGCCCTACAGCTTAAGAATTCTGAACTCATTTGCTACAGTTTGTAAAAATAAGCAAAAACACAGTAGAAGGGAGAGAGAGACAAATCTATACATATATGGATGTGTGTGTGTGTATATATATACATATATATATATATATATAATATATATATATATATATATATATATATATATATATATATATATGTATATATATATATATATAATATATATATATATATATATACATATATATATATATATATATTCATACAAATCATGTACACTAAAACAGAAAACTATCACTTCAACCCAGTCAAGATGTTTTCTTACAAGGTTCAACAACAAAGTCTAATATCCACACTTAGATTTTTTGTTTCCTTTTTTAACATCAGTTTTACAAGATGACTATTTTCCTAAAAACAAATACATTTTATGTCAAATCCTACTAATTTCTATGGGACGTATTAGGCCATGTTCCCACTCCTGTTTACCTTTATAATTTTGAAAAGTAATCTGGGGCACAAACTGTTACAAAATAAAAGTTAGTGTTTGATCGGGATTTGTTTAGATATTAAGAAGGTTTAGATAGGTTTTAAGTTTTTTGTTGCTGTTTTTGAAACCAAACCCAGGAATGGATTCAAAAACTAAGGACAAGTACGCATACATTTCCCCCTTTTGTGGTCCACTTCTAGTTTCAACTTCAAAACTGCAACAAAAAGACTGAACCGTACCTGAATGTGCAGGTCCAGGTTCCTATAAGGGCAGCCTTATAGGATTCAAATTTGGAGGGGCCTGAAAAATGAACTAAATAAAAAAACCAAAAAACAACAACTGCAAACTAACATTATTGTATGCACCTATGTGGTCCCATTAGTTGCACAAAAAATACAAAAACTACACAGTAATAAAAAAAACATCAACGGCGAAAGCAGTACAAAACAAACAAAAAAACATCAGAAGTGTGACTGTGGCCTTAGGGCGTACTAGCGTTTTTTTGTTGTAAGTTTTTCTTTTATGCAACTGATTGAGCAATGAAATTCTATGATCTATTTTCTGGACTCAAACTGGTAGCAAATGTGTATTTTTATTATCTTAAAAAAAATAAATAAATCCTGATATAAACTGAATTTTTTTATTCTACGTATCCCATAGAAATGCATGGGATCCTTAAATTAATCTTTTCCTTTTACACTTTTTTGACAAAAAACAAACATAAAAGATGAACATAAGTTGTGAATACGACTGAGGATGAATTTACACTCATCCAATATGTTGTACAGATTTCAGCGCCTGGCCCAATCATCTAAAATGGGCTTGCAAAATTCCGTGAGCTTGCTTCCAAATGTGATCCTGAGGCTGCATGTTGTACAAAAAGCTTTTTTTTTTTTTATTGCACAATTTTCAACATTTTTTTGAGCCAAAGCCAAGAGTGGGCTGAGCAGAAGGGAGAAGTATAAGAGTTTCCTTTATATTTCTCATTTGTTTGGAGGCCTCTCTTGATTTAGGCTCAAAAAACCGCATCAAACTCTGCAACAAAAAACCCCAGTTTTTCCACAACGTGTAGCCTCAGCCTGAAGTTGGGACAAAAGTATCAGTGTGGACTGGGCCCATGTTACATCTTTGGTCCTGTAAATCTAACCAGATCCAAGAAACGGGTCTCACTCTATGATAGGCCTGGTTCATAAAGTTCACCATAAATCCAGCCACAATACATTTTTTTTCTATTTTTTTTCCCACAGTGCAAACATTTTTATATAATTTGCTTCTGTTTTAACTGCACCATGTGAATGCACCCTAATGACCAAGCATTGTGAAGGGATCATCTATTATTACAGAAGTAACGATTATTAATAACTATAACATTGCCTGAGCTGATACATCAATAGCTTCACAGTATATATCTTGCAGGGGATGCTATATCATGGTATATATCACTCTTTTTTACAGCACATAGCAAAAAGAGAATTTATATCACAACATCTAAAATTGTATCCCAAAGTAACTAGAGATTTTAAGTAAATTGTTGCAATATTATGTCATAGATGTCATCCCATGATTACGGTTAAAGTTTAATGTCAAATTTGTATCCAGGCCTCAGGTTACACTTTTGTATTTCAGTCTTCCCTTCCCTTTTCAAAGTACTCTATATACTGTGCAACATAAACGGCGTATACAATTCATCACCGAAATACATATGTAGATGTAATCCCTACCTTGTACGTGATGACACTCAAACTATAAAGAAAAAAAGAGAAATTTTGTCAAATATTTCATATTAGATTAGATTAAGAGAATAGGTTATGATAAGGGATTACCATATAACCTACACACTTTACTACGTAATCCTTCAGCGGGCAAGATGTATAAGGGTTGGATTACACACAGCAGATTTTATTGCAGATATTTCAAGCAGTTCCATTTAGCTGAATGTTTTTTGTTTTTTTTTTTACAACTACCGCATGGATTTTAGCTAATTCCATTCAGATGAATGGGAAAATTACAGCAATTTCTGTGCCTTGTGTGAACCCATTCTGAGGCTGTATTCACACATGGCAGATATTGTTGCAAAAATTGAAAATCAGTTCCTTCATATGAATGTAGGCCAGCCTATGGATTTCTATAAGAAATTTTTGCTAAAAGCAGTTCCATTCATATTTTTTTTTTTGGTGGCAAACTCATGAATTTTTGCAAGTTCCATTTAGATCAATGGAGAAAGCTTCAATGATTTCTGCATCAAAACGTGCCGTGTGTGTGACTCTACTCTGAGGCCGTGTTCACACACAGCATGGTTTAAAAAAATCACTTCCAATCATTCCAGTGAAGGCCGGTGTATGGATTCCTGCAAGAAATTTCTGCAGCTGAAGATCAGTTCCATACACCTAAATTTTTAATTTTGTTTTTATTAAAGTGCATGGATTTTTGCAAATTCCATTCAGATGAAAGGGGAAAAATGCAGCAATTTCTGTGTCGTGTGAGACTGTGTTCACACAAGGCAGATAATGCAAAAATTTCCACAACTGAAAATCAGCACCCTTCATCTGAATGAAGGCCAACATATAGGTAATGGCAAGAAATTTCTGTGTTTGAAAATCAGTTCCATTTATCAGAATATCTATCTATCTATCTATCTATCTATCTATCTATCTATCTATCTATCTATCTATATATCTATCTCATATTAATCTATATATCTCCTATCTATCTATCTATCTATCTATCTATCTATCTATCTCATATTAATCTATATATCTCCTATCTATCTATCTATCTATCTAACGCCAAAAAAGCAGGCGGCACACCAAAAATTGTGAAAAAAGTGAAGGTTTATTTTCTTCAAACTGCGACATTTCGGCTCCAACGTCGCAGTATGAGGCAATAAACCTCCTTCACTTTTTTCACAATTTTGGGTGCACCGCCTGCTTTATTGGAGTTATATTGAAC